>NC_037669.1:121358626-121436126 GCF_003255815.1 Theropithecus gelada
GCACTCCCCAGTGAGATGAACCCAGTACCTCAGTTGAAAATGCAGAAATCACCGGTCTTCTGTGTCGCTCGCGCTGGGAGTTGGAGACTGGAGCTGTTCCTATTCGGCCATCTTGCTCCGCCAGCACGTAAGGTCTAGTTTCTAATGTTTTAATAAGCAATATATTTTATTTTTTCTGAAAGGGGAAAATATAATGAAATTGGGTTGGAAAGCATTTAATACATTGGTACTGATGTCTCCATCAAAGAAAATAGTAAATAAAGTTCTGGAGGCCAGAAGTCCAAAATCTAGGTGTTTGCAGGGTTTGTTCCCTCCTGGAGGCTCTGAGGCAGAGTCTGTTGTGTGCCTCTCTCCTATTAATGGTTTTTGGTGGCTGCTGGCAACCCTTGGCATTCTCTGGCTTGTGGCTGCATGACTCCTGTCTCTGCCTCTGCCTTCTCCTGGCCTTCCCTCTGGATCTCTGGTCTCCAGCTGCCCTCCCCTTTCTCTTATAAGGGCCCTGGTCATTGGATTTAGGAACCACTCTAAATCCAGGATGATCTAATTTTGAGATCCTTAAATTAATTACATTGGCAAAGATTATATTTCCAAATATGGTATATTTACAGGTACTGGGAATTAGGACTTGAACATATCTTTTTGGGAGACACCCTTTAATCCATTACAATGAAAACATAGGGTCAAAGCTATTGAATAACTTTCCAGGGAAGGTCAGAGAGTGGCAGAGGTGGAATGTGAACCCAGATTAGTTTGCCTCTAAAGCACGTAGTTGTTCTTCTGAGAACATGACCACTGCTTATACACACATATGGCATGCATGGGTAGTGTATTAGTCCATTCTCACACTACTATAAAGAACTACCTGAGACTAGGTAATTTATGAGGAAAGAAGTTTAATTGACTCACAGTTCCATAGGTTGTACAGGAAGCATTGTTGGGAGGCCTCGGGAAACTTACGATTGTGGCAGAAGGCTAAGGGGAAGCAAGCACATCTTACCATGGAGGAGCAGGAGAGAGAGAGAGAGAGAGAGAGAGCGTGCAAAGGGGGAAGTGCCACATACTTTCCAACAACCGGATCTCATGAGAACTCACTACTATGAGAATAGCAAGGGGGAAATCCACCCCCATGATCCAATCACATCCCACTATGTCCCTCCCTCAACACTGGGGATTACAATTCAACGTGAGATTTGAGTGGGGACACAAGTCAAAATGTATCAGGTAGCATGACCATCTTTGAGAATACAGAGTCTTTAACAGGATGTTGACCATTTTTATTTTTCTGCCTTTATAAAAAATTCATACTGTGTTGGAACTAATTGAACTGTGACTCATATGCTGTGATTAATATAGCTGAATTCCTGTTCTTTCAACAGCTCCATCACATATTGGATAGCTGTAGGAACTCCCTTTGGATTTGGAGATAGGACACACCAGAAACCGATTTGAAAAGTTCAAAAAGTTCAAAAAGTAGAGTTAAAAACAAACACTTTTACAACAAACCTAGATTGTACTGTAGTGTTTTTCTTTTCTTTCTTTTCTTTTTTTCTTTTTTTTTGAGATGGGGAAGTAGAACACCTAACAGCGAGTTTGTATTAACTTGTCTCATGTTTTGGGTTGTTTGGATACAGTCCAACACACCACCAGGAGAGCTGCATCTTGAGGTGGCCAGTGCCACATGCCATTATTCTTTCCATAGGAGGCAGAGCATGTGCAAACTCTGTGGGCCTGCCAAGGTCAGATGTGTACATTGGGTCAGTCACTTTACCACTTTAAGTATTACTTTCTTCATAGGTTAGGTGAGGGGAGTTGATTTAGGTGAGTTTTAACTTTTCTCTTTTTTCTACCAATAATATGTGCTTTTAAAAGCCCCTTCTATCCCAACACATACTTGAATATTTATAGAAAATTGTATATTTTACAGTCATGTTATAAAGAAAGCCATTAATACATTTTTAGAAAATATGTTAACATATACAGGGATTTTATTCCTGTGTTATTTTTACTTAAGGTAAATTAATGGATAGACAGGAATTGCCAAGACTGCAGAAGAGCATATATAGAGTGAGATACAGTTAGGTTCTTATGTATAAAATTTTAAAAGGATTAGAAATAAAAGGATCATAAAATCTGTATTTTGGTAGGAAAACAAGTTGAATTCAACTAAAAAGCCAATTATTGGCTCAGTTCAATAATACATTAAAAAATAATAGCTTCACTTAATTCCTTTACAGTAACATCTCTTCAATCTAGAGCTTCCTTTACACGAAGTTTACTTTTGAATATAACTTTCACTATGGGAAGAATTTTGGTTTTCATATATAAATCTAAAATCATTCCTATTGAGGGCCATTAGAAAAAGGAGAAAAAAAGAGATTGGGAAGAGAAGCAAGAAGTCGTGTGCTTTGTAGAGCAAGTGAGGAGGTTTGGCAGAAAACCAAAGGGGATGGTCAGAGCAAGTGGCGGCGGGAGATTCAGGTCAGGGAAGTGGAAGGGATGTGCCTCAGGCTGTGTCTCTGGTGTAAACTTGGGAATCAGTATTGACTCTCGGCCAGAGCGGCACTCATATCAGATGCAGGACTGGACCAAGACAGATGTCTTATTATTATTTTCCTTGAAAGAAAGCTAAGTGAATTTGAAATATCTAGTTGAAACTGTAGAGAAGAAAGAGCCTAAGGAGGTTCTAACAAGAGAGAAAAAAATTATTATTCATTTAATTATTACAAACTTAGGGTAGAAAGATTTCACTGATGTTATTATCTTGGTTTTGTATACTGTCTTTACTTTTTTGTTGTTTAGTCCTTTATAAGGGCTTGCATATATCCTTTCCAAGATTTCCCTCTTACCTTTGGTCATTCTAACCTTATTCCCCCTTTAGGAGCTAAGGATTCTACCCCTGGGGTGTTTAAATTGAGGAGAGAATACTACAGTTTTTTGTTCCTTACGTTTTTAAACTCCAGCTCAGTTTGTGTATGTAGACAGAGCCTTAATCTAAGCCATGTAGCAGAGTGCCTATTATGTAATAGATGTTCAATAAACTATTGACGGGTCATGGGGTACCGAAAAAACGAAACAGAAAACAAAAGCCAATCCCCTAACAACAAAAAAATTTAGTAGCTAAAATAATGCCCTCTTTCATGTACAATGCTGTGTTACATCTTAGCTTAACCTGGGAACATGTATACCATTTTCTTTTTTTCTAATTAAAAAAATTGCTTTTTAAATTTTACTTTAAGTTCCGGGATACATGTGCAGAACGTGCAGGTTTGTTACATATGTATACATGTGCCATGGTGGTTTGCTGCACCCATCAACCCATCATCTAGGTTTTAAGCCCCGCATGCATTAGGGATTTGTGCTAATGCTCTTCCTCCCCTTGCCCCCCACCCACTGACAGGCCCTAGTGTGTTTTGTTCCCCTTCCTGTATCCATGTGTTCTCATTGTTCAACTCTCACTTATGAGTGAGAACATGTGGTGCTTGGTTTTCTGTTTCTGTGTTAGTTTGCTGAGGATGATAGCTTCATCCATGTCCCTGCAAAGGACATGATCTTATTCTTTTTTATGGTTGCATAGTATTCCATGGTGTACATGCACCACATTTCCTCTATCCAGTCTGTCATTGATGGGAATTTGGGTTGGTTCCATGTGTTTGCTATTGTAAATAGTGCTGCAATAAACATATGTGTGCATGTGTAGAATGGCAATTTATTAAAAAGTCAAGAAACAATAGATGCTGGTGAGACTGTGGAGAAATAGGAACACCTTAACTCCACTGGTGGGAATGTAAATTAGTTCAACCATTGTGGAAGACAGTGTGGTGATTCCTCAAGGATCTAGAACCAGAAATACCATTTGACCCAATATACCCAAAGAAGTATGCCATTTTCTATAAATGAAAGTCTGACTCTTTAATCAGTTACTTGTCACTTTGATGATAATGATGGCAGCTAATATTTATTGGGTGCATATGTGACAGGCACTGCTTTACTCACATTAAGTTATTATCACATTTAGTCTTGTAAACGACTCTAGCTGGGATAACCAGTTAGTAGCCAGTTAAATCACTCAAAAGAGTCAAACTATGTACAATCAAGATAAAGAGCAGCTTCTGAGGTCAGGAGTTCGAGACCAGCCTGGCCAACATGGTGAAACCCCATCTCTACTAAAAATGCAAAAAATTATCTGAGTGTGGTGGCACATGCCTATAATCCCAGCTAATCGGGAGGTTGAAGCAGGAGAATCTCTTGAACCCAGGAGGCAGAGGTTGCAGTGAGCTGAGATGGTGCAACTGCATTCCAGCCTGGGTCACAGAGTGAGACTCCATCTCAAAATAAATAAATAAATAAAAATAAATAAACAGCAGCTTATTGAAAACTGATTTTTTCCCCTCAAGTATGCAGATACTTAAAGTTTAAAGGAAATTTCCCTGTAGGAAGAAAATGTACAGATACCGGTTAATGGATAGATTGTAACATGTAATTATCTTATACAAGGAAGATTATAAGACAATAATTTAAGAATGTTGTCTGTACTTTCTCCATTTGTTGAAATATAACGTGAACACATTTTGTCATGTTAGATTTGTGCTTTGATTTTGTTATTTGCCTGGAATTATTTTAAAATTGAAATTTAGCCAAATAATGCTTTTCCCTCCAGATATAGGGCTTGCTCTGTCACCCAGAGCAAGTGTCACCCAGGCTGGAGTGTAGTGGTGTGATCATAGCTCACTGTAACCTTAAACACCTGGGTTTCAGCCTCCCAAGTAGCCAGGACGACAGGCACACACTACCATGCCCAACTAACTTTAAAATATTTTGTAGAGACAGGATCTTCCTATGTTACCCAGGCCTGGTCTAGAACTCCTGGCCTCAAGTAGTCCTCTGCCTTGGCCTCCCAAAGTGCTGGAACTACAGACATGAGCCACTGTGCCCAGCCTCAAATAATTTTTTTTATAAGAAGCCAGTTTATTCCTACATCAAATAATAAATATTTGCTTGCATTTATAAGTCAGGTGGACAAGGCATGGAATAATGATCCATTCAATGGCCAGAGCCAATAATTGAACCCTGTGATTTAGTTTCCTGATATTTTCTCTCTCTACTTGATTTCCTCTTTTTCCTTTTTCTCTAAATATTAAAAAATAATGCATGTTTTGGTATTCATAACTAGTTGTTTTCTCAAGTTGAACTATCAATTTCAAATATCCCATGTTGACTTTCTGAAAATACAGAAACATCTAAGTGAGGCACTTTACAAGTTCATATTATCACAGATTCCAAGCTGCCTCAATTGTCAGTGGACCATTATGGCTTGCGTGTGGTTTATTTGGTTTGGAGTTGCTTCAACTTTCCAAAGACATAGTAGATTTGCAAAAACAGATCATTAATGATAACCCCAGAATACTTATGTCTGAAATATTGGGTGGACGCAGCAGTTAGGATTTTTTTTTTCCTGCTGGATGTCTGTTCTTTAAAGGCATGGCTGTTTAGTTGCCACCGGATTGAATGCTTCTGAAGATTAGCCTCTCATTGTTTGAATGTTTTCATAACATTGTTGCCATAAAGCATCTTCATACTTCACAGTTGAGATCTTGACTTCCAGAATAAAAAAGAAGTCAGGGGTTAATCATAACAATTAGCTAATGTGTCAACAATTAGCACTTTCCATCAACCTGCTCTAAAAGGAGACTCTTCTTATCCACTTGCAGACAAAAATGCAATGATGTAGTTAAGAAAAGCACTGAAATTGGCTCCTAGAGTCCCCTGCTGTAGCCAACTAAATCCCCAGGGCATTGTTTACAGTGATTATTCTGCCATTATGATGTTGTTGCATAGGCGGAGGGGGGAGTCGTATTGCTCAAAATAAGTCTGTCTTTTTTTTTTTTTCCAGAAGACAAAACAAAACATTAAAAGAAAACAATCCCTTTTTGGCTGCTTTTGGAAAAGTAGAACAAAAACTGCTGTGAAAGATCAGCCAGTTATAGTACTTTAGTGTTTAACTGGTAAATATTTTAAAAAAGAGTATATTTAATATTTTACCACTTGGAAAACTTTCAATGTGTTTTACGTCCAGCACAGCTCAATCAATGTAAGATTTCAGAGGTCTCTGGTGGGGATTTCTTTACAATGGATACATTATATTCTGTGGCCATCTATACCACTGCTTGGTCAAAATATGTTTTAACATCTTTTATATAATCCTTCTAGTAATACAAGAACATTTATACTGCACCTTTTACAAAGAACCGCACAGTACTTTACACAGACCCATATATCTATGTAAATACCATGGGTTTGTCTTTAAAAAAGCCTTAAAACAACTTGTAAATCCCCAGTAGCATCTCAGAATTCTGAGGGTAGGAAAAATTTTAACTAAAACTGGGATCACCTTTCGGGCAGTTCTGTGAGTCCTTGCAGGCTACTGTCAGAGCACAGAGGATGCTGGGCTGATAAGAGGTGTGCTGGCCAGGCCAATGCAGCAGAGCCAATGCCAAGGCCTCTCTCAGTGTGGTAGGATGGCTTGAAAGGGGGGGGTCCAAAATGGCAGCGAGGGCTGTTGCCTTAGAACAGGGAGGGTGAAAAAGGAACTGAGCTGTCCTGGGCCACCAACTCTTGGCAGAGAAGTTTGGGGTCCTGCATCCATGCTGGAGATGACAAGAGGCACATTCGAGCCATGCGCAGAGTTGGAGACAAATGCTGACCTCGGGCTTCTGCAACAAGCAAGGCCAGTGAATC
Organism: Theropithecus gelada; assembly: GCF_003255815.1. Taxonomy (NCBI): domain Eukaryota; kingdom Metazoa; phylum Chordata; class Mammalia; order Primates; family Cercopithecidae; genus Theropithecus; species Theropithecus gelada. Next base: position 121,365,362 of record NC_037669.1, read on the forward strand.
AGTTTGAGTCAGGGCTTCCGAGAGGATCTGGAGAGCTAAGGTGGGCTTTCCAACTGGGGAAGGGTTGCAACAATGATTGTTTCTCTCCAACACTTCAGGAAGTTGGTTGCTGTCAAGATGTCATGCATATTTGATAGAAAAGTTGTGAAATTGAATTATTTTTTGTTTAATTTCCACAAGAACAGTTCTCAACTAACCTCTCTTTATATGTTTTATGATCAAGTTCTAAAGCCTTGCTCCTCATAGTATAGTCCTAGGGCTCACACATCAATATCCCCAGGGAGTTTGTTAGAAATGCAGATTCTCAGGTCTCACCCCAAATCAGAGTTTGCATTTTAATAAGACTCCCAGCTAATTCTAATGCACATTACAGTTTGTGGACTGCTGCTCTCAGAGATGAAATAGAATGGATTGGTTCATTCATTTTTAAATTCATATGATCAGTAACATTTATTGAGGATATGCACTGGAAGAAGATGGTACCCTGCTCTTGAAGGGTTCCCAGTTTAGTGATGGAGACAGATGTGTGGAAGAGATGTGTTCAAAGTGGTTTGATGTGCCAAGAAGGGAGTGTGCCTAATTCTGCCTGGGGAACTCTTGCAAGGCTTAATGGAGGTTAAATTTGAGTGTTGAGTCTTTACAGGGAGTATAAATATGTTTGAGAGGAAGGAAAAGTCTTGCAGCCCATGGAGGTATTACATGAAAGCCTTAAAGAACATGAGATGTGCAGAAAATGATGAGATTTCGTTACTGGAGGCCAAATGTGTGGGTATATTGCAGCACCTGGGGATGCGCTTAATAAAAATGTAGCAATGTTTTCTGCTCCATCTCCATAGTAGGTGATCAGTGAATACTTGTGAAAAGAATGAATGAAAAAAAAAAAAAAAAAAAAGAAGAGGAGAGGTAGGCAGGATCTGATTATGAAGCTAATGAATGTGGGCTTTATTTTAAAGGCACTAGAGGCTTTTAAGCAGGGCCATGACATGGACACATTGAACATGGTGGCAGCAAAGCAAATGATCAAAGTTAGGGGAGATTTGAGGCAAAAAATCCAGGGAAGAGGCTGCAGCCCTAATGCAGGGGAGAGATAATGCATATCTGAACAAATGTAGTGGCACTGGGCATGGAGAACATGTCAAGTTACAAGATGTTTAGAAGGCAGAATGCCAGAACTCTTGCTTCATTGTAGGAGTGAGAGAAAGGGAGAGAAAAATCTCAGGGGTGTTTATTTTCTAGTTCAGGTGAATGGTGAGAGGTAACAGCAGAAGAGGAATTGGAGAAAGACGTTTAATCTGGTAGGGAATGCACCTTTTATGTGCCTACGGAACATCTGGGAGATATCCAAGAGGCAGCTGCAAAATGAGGCCTGAAGATTCAGATGTGGGAGTCCTTGGCACAGGAAGAGAGAGCGTACATGAGAATAGCAGTGTGATAAGGACGGAAGCCTGGCATGCAGACATTTATGGCAGGAGGATTAACCATGAAGCAAAAAGAGCTCCACCAGAGGAAAATAGGAAGGCAGTTTCAGAGTCCTTCTTTTTACACTCTTGCAGCTCTTCATTTTTCTTCATAGCACTTATGTAGCTATAGTTGCATATTTGTGATTATCGATTTGACTGTAGAGGGTAGGGGGTTTTGTTATACAAGATCTTGAAGGCCCTGTTAAGTACATGGATCTTTATTCTGAAAGCCCTGAGGAGTCACTGATGGGTTTTATATAGGAAAGTGGTGTGGTCTGATATATGTTTTTAAAATATTACTCTGGGGGCTGTGCAGAGCGTGGATCTTGAAGGGATCAACTGGGAGCTGTTATAGTATCCAAAGAGAATAGTCTTTGCACTGGGGATAGTGGAAATGGAGAGAAGTGGAAGAATTCACAACATATTTAGGGTACAAAGTTCTTGGTGAACATCTGACTGTGGAGATAAGTGGCTGGTGGTGACATTTATGAACATAGACACTGGAAAAGGACAGTGTGGCAGGGACATGTTGAGTTTGACGTTCAGGAGATGTCTTAGAGGCAGTTGTCCTGCAGCTCAGAAGAGACTCTAAATCATAAGGTAGAGGTAGGAAATTGTGGAGCCTGGTGGAGGTTCAAAAGAAATTTTAGAAGTTGAGGTCCTACGGGGAAGGCCTAAAGGAATCAGGGCTACTTAGTATTAAAAAAATCTTTTGAGGATACACAGGCAAATGAATCATAGGCCTCTGAGAGGAAACTAGCACAATCAGAATTCGGGTTGATTTGAGTGAAGATTACTCAATAAATCCACCATGGAAGCCTTGGATCAAGTGAGATTGTTGAAACCCATCTGCTAATATATTTAAAGAACAACGAGCTATTCTATATTTCTTTCCTGGATAGTCTAGTTCCATACGTATATAGAAGAATAAATAAAGTGGTTGTTTCAGGTGCTCTCCATATCTATTTGTTTTGAATCTATAAAATATTTCTTTCAGTGAAAATGCAAATTCTGAAATAAATGTCTAATTTACTGGACTTGAGTCTTCTCTGTGTTATAAGCACATTTATAAGACTTTCGAAGGTGGAGTGAAGGTACTTTTCCCTGATTTTGAAATATAAGAACTCTATTCTTCTCTTGCTTTGGCCAAAATCTGAATGGGGCTCTTTTGGTGGGTGGCAAGAGAATACAGATTCAAGCACCACCAACTGATTAATGTCACTGCACGCACCAGTAGTTACTTACTCTTGACTTTAGATGCAGAACTTCTTCAACAGTACAAGATAATCCTAGCCTCAACAACTACTCTGGGAGGAAAAAATCCATTGCTTTGTAGCTGAGTCAGCATAGGCTCTGAGAGGGATCATGATTTGCTAAATGTTACACAGTCAGTTGACAGCAGATTGTGATTTGGATTCAGGTTGTGTTGTACTATAGTTTTTTGAGATTTCAAAAATATTAAATATTACAGCCTGTCTGTTTTGCAAACTGAGGATAGGGAATTTGTAGTCACTTGCTTTAACTTAGTCATCAAATCAGAAGTGAATCTATGTCTCTCTAACCTACCATTTATGAACAATAAAAGCGGGTGTGATATTTTAAGGGATTATCTAATGAATTAGTGTTGTCACAGTGTGGAGAGAATTTTGGGTTGTCACAAAAAAGTATACCTTGGGCCCAATCAGAAGAAAATAGGTGAATAATTAGGCAAAAATTGAACACACCAGTTAGAATAAATGAGAAAGAAATTTGGCAGTAAGAGATTTTATCTGAAGTTTTGTTTGACTGGAGGCAAGTTACAGCTATGTGATAGGGACAGAGGAGTTACTGAATCTCAATAGAGAGTTGCCTAGAATAATGGCTTCCAACACTGGCTGCACATTATGATCAACTGGGGTGCTTTTAACCAGCACTGATGCCTAGACCCCATCTCAGACAAATTATGTCAGAATTTCTAAGGGTGGGACCCCGGGTATCATTATTTTTTTAAAAAATCCCCTCAGATAATGCAAATGTGAAGCCAGAGCCTTCAACAGGTTATACTTGTATAGAGTTTGGGGGTAATTGTTTTAGAATTATAAAATGAATAGAAATAGGTTTATAGGTTGTGAGCAACCATGTTGTTAATCCCAGTATTATCAGCCCTGCCAGCCAAGCCTGGCCACCTTTTTATTCAAGTTTTATTTTTTTAATTTTGTTTTTAAAGTAAAAGAAAAAGGCATTTGTGATAGGATTTGAATTCCTTGGGTAAGTTGTTTTTTTTTTTTTTTTTTTTTTTAATGTTCTGCTGCATGTACTATATCAATATATCTAAGATACTCGCTTTTTGGTCTGTTTTCCAGCACTGTAGATTAAACCAGGGCTAAGGGGATGAAGGTTAAAATTGTCCAGACCTGGAATAGACTAACTTTAGCCTGTCAATTATAACATTGGCAGGTTTTGAGGGGGAACCTCACTAACAAAAACTTTTCTCAACAAAAACTACTTATGAGATTAGGGAGTTTCAGATTGAATCTACTTTTATGTCCCTGATTTCATTTGTCTACGATGGGGTACAATCAGAGGATGTGTACATTGAGGTTCAGGGAAATAAGGTAAAGTTGTTTGCTTTTGACCCATTCTGAAATAATTACCCAATACATGATAAAATACAAAGAGGGGCTTACTAGTAAGACATTTCTAGTACTAATGGCTATGCTGGAGATACCAGCAGGGTCCCCCAGCATTCCACAGAATGAAACTATAACTGCAGGTACATTTGTGGGATGAGTAATGGAATCATACAGTCATTCCAGAGGTTGTCCCATGGGGAAATAATTCTTGTTGGGTAAACTTTGAAGAATTCTTTCATATTTTAGTATTGAAGTGTCCAGAAATATATGTGTGAAATGTCCTGCCCATAGGAATTATAAGGGGCTAAATGTTGGAAGATCCAGTGGAGAGGGTGTAGGCATGGGAATTATAAAGATCTGGATTAGAAACTTCATTTTGCCCCTCAGTAGTTGTGAGGCCTTGGGTGCTAGCAACAACTTCTCAGAGGTGCAGTTTCCCCATCTATAAAATGGGAATAAGAAATAACAAAAATAATAGTAGCTTACTTTTAGGATTATGAGATTGAAAAATAATGTTAGAAAAATCAATTACAGGCATATAGTTCCTGTATAAGGCAGTCACTCAAATTTGTGGCTGCTGCTACTATTTATTTAGTTGCCATCCTCCAGATCATTTCTAGTTTGGTAAGTGTTAAAATGAAAAGGAGCTGAGGTCTAGAAGCATGAGGATGGGCAAGGAGACCCTATCAGTTGCAAGTGGTCAGTTAGATATCACAGAGCTTGAGTGTGGATTTCCCCCTTTGGAAATTGTCCTGCTACTTTTTTTTTTTTTTTTTTAAACATCTGCTATCCTCAGAACTCTAGCTCCACTCATTTATTTATTTATTTATTTTGGAAAGAGGTCTTATGACCTAGCTAGGTGTCAGACATCTGTTGCAGATTATAGGGTTCAGTCTCAGGGTCTGCTTGTACTATTCAGGGTCTGCTGAATTAAAGTCCAGAAAGAAGGAATAAGTTGACTATACCTCAGGTTATTACTGGGAAGATGCCAATGCTGATCTTAAAGGAATACAAAAAAAAAAAAAAAAAAAAGAGAGAGAGACATTTAACAAACCGCTCCAAACCCAGTAACTTTTCCACCAGATATGGTCCTAATCCTAAAATAAATACTATTTTGCTGTGTTTATCAAAGGCAAAGACCAGTTGTAGCAACTCCTGATCTGGGTTTCACTAAAGAGGGTTGAGGTTTGTCCTACCTCGGGAAATTGCTGTCTGTTTTTTTCTCAGGAAATTCCAGAAAGAGGACAGAACAAGGCACGGGACAGAACAAGGTTCAATGGTGGCTAAACCGAGACTCCTGTTATGGTACCAGAGGGTGGGTGGTTCTAAACACATGGGCTGTTATTAAATGAAACAGCAGTGCATAGCACAGTCTGAATAGAGTATTAGTTGTCTGAGCACTGTATTAGTTGTTATTCTTTTTTTTTTCCAATAAGCAGAGGCTTTTATGTTTATACTGTTTAACGTTTCTTTTTTTATTTTTTATTTATTTATTTTTTTATTATACTTTAAGTTCTAGTGTACATATGCACAACGTGCAGGTTTGTTACATATGTATACTTGTGCCATGTTGGTGTGCTGCATCCATTAACTCGTCAGCACCCATCAACTTGTCATTTACATCAGGTATAACTCCCGATGCCACCCCTCCCCTCTCCCCCCTCCCCATAATAGGCCCCGGTGTGTGATGTTCCCCTTCCAGAGTCCAAGTAATCTCATTGTTCAATTCTCACCTATGAGTGAGAACATGCGGTGTTTGGTTTTCTGTTCTTGCGATAGTTTGCTGAGAATGATGGTTTCCAGCTGCATCCATGTCCCTACAAAGGACACAAACTCATCCTTTTTTATGGCTGCATAGTATTCCATGGTGTATATGTGCCACCTTTTCTTAATCCAGTCTATCACTGATGGACATTTGGGTTGATTCCAAGTCTTTGCTATTGTGAATAGTCCCGCAATAAACACACATGTGCATGTGTCTTTATAGCAGCATGATTTATAATCCTTTGGGTATATACCCAGAAATGGGATGGCTGGGTCATATGGTATTTCTAGTTCTAGATCCTTGAGGAATCGCCATACTGTTTTCCACAATGGTTGAACCAGTTTACAATCCCACCAACAGTGTAAAAGTGTTCCTATTTCTCCACATCCTCTCCAGCACCTGTTGTTTCCTGACTTTTTAATGATTACCATTCTAACTGATGTGAGATGGTGTCTCATTGTGGTTTTGATTTGCATTTCTCTGATGGCCAGTGATGACGAGCATTTTTTCAGTGTTTGTTGGCTGTATGCTCATCTTCTTTTGAGAAATGTCTGTTCATATCCTTTGCCCACTTTTTGATGGGATTGTTTGTTTTTTTCTCATAAATTTGTTTGAGTTCTTTGTAGGTTCTGGATATTAGCCCTTTGTCAGATGAGTAGATTGCAAAAATGTTCTCCCATTCTGTTGGTTGCCTGTTCACTCTGATGGTTGTTTCTTTTGCTGTGCAGAAGCTCTTCAGTTTAATTAGATCCCATTTGTTTTGTTGCCATTGCTTTTGGTGTTTTAGACATGAAGTCTTTGCCCATGCCTATGTCCTGAATGGTACTGCCTAGGTTTTCTTCTAGGGTTTTTATGGTTTTAAGTCTCACATTTAAGTCTCTAATCCATCTTGAATTAATTTTCATATAAGGAGTAAGGAAAGGATCCAGTTTCAGCTTTCTACTTATGGCTAGCCAATTTTCCCAGCACCATTTATTAAATAGGGAATCCTTTCCCCATTTCTTGTTTTTGTCAGGTTTGTCAAAGATCAGATGGCTGTAGATGTGTGGTATTATTTTTGAGGCCTCTATTCTGTTCCATTGGTCTATATCTCTGTTTTGGTACCAGTACCATGCTGTTTTGGTTACTGTAGCCTTGTAGTATAGTTTGAAGTCAGGTAGCGTGATGCCTCCAGCTTTGTTCTTTTGACTTCAGATTGTCTTGGCAATGCAGGCTCTTTTTTGGTTCCGTATGAACTTTAAAGCAGTTTTCTCCAATTCTGTGAAGAAAGTCATTGGTAGCTTGATGGGAATGGCATTGAATCTATAAATTACCTTGGGCAGTATAACCATTTTCATGATATTGATTCTTCCATATCAATATCCAATGGTATGTTCTTCCATTTGTTTGTGTCCTCTTTTATTTCACTGAGCAGTGGTTTGTAGTTCTCCTTGAAGAGGTCCTTTACATACCTTGTAAGTTGGATTCCTAGGTATTTTATTCTCTTTGAAGCAATTGTGAATGGAAGTTCATTCATGATTTGGCTCTCTGTTTGTCTGTTACTGGTGTATAAGAATGCTTGTGATTTTCGCACATTAATTTTGTATCCTGAGACTTTGCTGAAGTTGCTTATCAGCTTAAGGAGATTTTGGGCTGAGATAATGGGGTTTTCTAAATATACAATCATGTCATCTGCAAACAGGGACAATTTGACTTCTTCTTTTCCTAACTGAATACCCTTGATTTCTTTCTCTTGCCTGATTGCCCTAGCCAGAACTTCCGACACTATGTTGAATAGGAGTGGCGAGAGAGGGCATCCCTGTCTTGTGCCAGTTTTCAAAGGGAATGCTTCCAGTTTTTGCCCATTCAGTATGATATTGGCTGTGGGTTTGTCATAAATAGCTCTTATGACTTTGAGATACGTTCCATCAATACCAAATTTATTGAGAGTTTTTAGCATGAAGGGCTGTTGAATTTTGTCAAAGGCCTTTTCTGCATCTATTGAGATAATCATGTGGTTTTTGTCTTTGGTTCTGTTTATATGCTGGATTACGTTTATTGATTTGCATATGTTGAACCAGCCTTGCATCCCAGGGATGAAGCCCACTTGATCATGGTGGATAAGTTTTTTGATGTGCTGCTGGATTCGGTTTGCCAGTATTTTATTGAGGATTTTTGCATCGATGTTCATCAGGGATATTGGTCTAAAATTCTCTTTTTTTGTTGTGTCTCTGCCAGGCTTTGGTATCAGGATGATGTTGGCCTCATAAAATGAGTTAGGGAGGATTCCCTTTTTTTCTATTGATTGGAATAGTTTCAGAAGGAATGGTACCAGCTCCTCCTTGTATCTCCGGTAGAATTCGGCTGTGAATCCATCTGGTCCTGGACTTTTTTTGGTTGGTAGGCTATTAATTATTGCCTCAATTTCAGAGCCTGCTATTGGTCTATTCAGGGATTCAACTTCTTCTTGGTTTAGTCTTGGGAGAGTGTAAGTGTCCAGGAAATTATCCATTTTTTTCTAGGTGTTCTAGTTTATTTGCGTAGAGGTGTTTATAGTATTCTCTGATGGTAGTTTGTATTTCTGTGGGATCGGTGGTGATATCCCCTTTATCATTTTTTATTGCGTCTATTTGATTCTTCTCTCTTTTCTTCTTTATTAGTCTTGCTAGCGGTCTATCAATTTTGTTGATCTTTTCAAAAAACCAGCTCCTGGATTCATTGATTTTTTGGAGGGTTTTTTGTGTCTCTATCTCCTTCAGTTCTGCTCTGATCTTAGTTATTTCTTGCCTTCTTCTAGCTTTTGAATGTGTTTGCTCTTGCTTCTCTAGTTCTTTTAATTGTGATGTTAGGGTGTCAATTTTAGAATCTTCCAAATTTCTCTTGTGGGCATTTAGTGCTATAAATTTCCCTCTACACACTGCTTTAAATGTGTCCCAGAGATTCTGGTATGTTGTATCTTTGTTCTCATTGGTTTCAAAGAACATCTTTATTTCTTCCTTCATTTCGTTATGTACTCAGTAGTCATTCAGGAGCAGGTTGTTCAGTTTCCATGTAGTTGAGCGGTTTTGATTGATTTTCTTAGTCCTGAGTTCTAGTTTGATTGCACTGTGGTCTGAGAGACAGTTTGTTATAATTTCTGTTCTTGTACTTTTGCTGAGGAGTGCTTTACTTCCAATTATGTGGTCAATTTTGGAATAAGTGCGATATTCTGTTGATTTGGGGTGGAGAGTTCTGTAGATGTCTATTAGGTCCACTTGCTGCAGAGATGAGTTCAATTCTTGGATACCCTTGTTAATTTTCTGTCTCGTTGATCTGTCCAATGTTTCCAGTCGGGTGTTGAAGTCTCCCATTATTATTGTATGGGAGTCTAAGTCTCTTTGTAAGTCTCTAAGGACTTGCTTTATGAATCCGGGTGCTCCTGTATTGGGCGCATATTTATTTAGGGTAGTTAGCTCTTCCTATTGAATTGATCCTTTTACCATTATGTAATGTCCTTCTTTGTCTCTTTTGATCTTTGATGGTTTAAAGTCTGTTTTATCAGAGACTAGGATTGCAACCCCTGCTTTTTTTTGTTCTCCATTTGCTTGGTAGATCTTCCTCCATCCCTTTATTTTGAGCCTATGTGTGTCTCTGCATGTGAGACGGGTCTCCTGAATACAGCAACTTATGGGTCTTCACTCTTTATCCAATTTACCAGTCTGTGTCTTTTAATTGGACCATTTAGTCCATTTACATTTAAGGTTAATATTGTTATGTGTGAACTTGATCTTGTCATTGTGATATTAGCTGGTTATTTTGCTCGTTAGTTGATGCAGTTTCTTGTTAGCATCGATGGTCTTTACATTTTGGCATGTTTTTGCAATGGCTGGTACTGGTTGTTCCTTTCCATGTTTAGTGCTTCCTTCAGGATCTCTTGTAGGGCAGGCCTGGTGGTGACAAAATCTCTAACCATTTGCTTGTCTATAAAGGATTTTATTTATCCTTCACTGATGAAACTTAGTTTGGCTGGATATGAAATTCTGGGTTGAAAATTCTTTTCTTTAAGAATGTTGACTATTGGCCCCCACTCTCTTCTGGCTTGTAGAGTTTCTGCCAAGAGATCTGCTGTTAGTCTGATGGGCTTTCCTTTGTGGTAACCCGACCTTTCTCTCTGGCTGCCCTTAAGATTTTTTCCTTCATTTCAACTTTGGTGAATCTGGCAATTATGTGTCTTGGAGTTGTTCTTCTCAAGGAGTATCTTTGTGCTGTTCTTTGTATTTCCTGAATTTGAATGTTGGCCTGCCTTACTAGGTTGGGGAAGTTCTCCTGGATGATATCTTGAAGAGTGTTTTCCAACTTGGTTCCATTTTCCCCCTCACTTTCAGGCACACCAATCAGATGTAGATTTGGTGTTTTCACAAAATCCCATATTTCTTGGAGGCTTTGTTCATTTCTTTTTCCTTTTCTTTCTCTAGACTTCTCTTCTCACGTCATTTCATTCATTTGATCTTCAATCATTGATACTCTTTCTTCCAGTTGATCGAGTCGGTTACTGAAGCTTGTGCATTTGTCACGTATTTCTTGTGTCATGGTTTTTATCTCTGTCAGTTCGTTTATGGCCTTCTCTGCATTGATTATTCTAGTTATCCATTCTTCCATTCTTTTTTCAAGATTTTTAGTTTTTTTGTGCTGGGTATGTAGTTCCTCTTTTAGCTCTGAGAAGTTTGATCGACTGAAGCCTTCTCCTCTTAACTAATCAAAGTAATTATCTGTCCAGCTTTGATCCGTTGCTGGCGATGAGCTGTGTTCCTTTGGAGGGGGAGATGCGCTCTTATTTTTTGAATTTCCAGCTTTTCTGCCCTGCTTTTTCCCCATCTTTGTGGTTTTATCTGCCTTTGGTCTTTGATGCTGGTGACGTACTGATGGGGTTTTGGTGTGGATGTCCTTTCTGTTTGTTAGTTTTCCTTCTAACAGTCAGGACCCTCAGCTGTAGGTCTGTTGGAGATTGCTTGAGGTCCACTCCGACCCTGTTTGCCTGGGTATCAGCAGCAGAGGCTGCAGAAGATAGAATATTGCTGAACAGCGTGTGCTGCTGTCTGATTCTTGCTCTGGAAGCTTAGTCTCAGGGGTGTACCCCGCCGTGTGAGGTGTGAGGTGTCGGTCTGCACCTAGTGGGGGCTGTCTCCCAGTTAGGCTACTCAGGGGTCAGGGACCCACTTGAGCAAGCAGTCTGTCCGTTCTCAGATCTCAACTGTAGTTGTTATTCTTAACATGATATTGGGCCTTTACCAGGTACTGGAAGGTAGTTTCTATATTTGACATATATTATCTCTTTTATTTCTCACATCAACCCTATTAGACACTATTATCATGGGACCCAGAGAGGTTTAGTAACCCAAAAGTCACATAGTTACATAGTTACATAGTTCTTTATAAATAAAGAAATAAGTTAACATATATCAGGTGGTGATTATTGCTGCTGAGAAAAATGAAGGAGGGGAGAGAGAAAAGGGGATGCCACAGGGCTAGGGTAGAGGGTTCTATTTTATACAGTGGTAGAGGAAGGCCTTTGTGCTGAGTGCTTTGCTTTGGAATGACTTTAGGATGGGGAAGAGGCCCAGGTGGCACCTAGACATTTGAAAGTAAGGGCTGAGGCTGCATATCTCTAGCTACATTTTCTTTCATGTTTGCCTTTCATGGAATTTTTCTATGTATCTAGAATTAAATATAGAACTAGGGTGAAATGTCCCTCAAAAATGGTATGGGAGCAGCTATTAGGATGAATAGGATTCTTGGGGCCAATGGGATGGAATGTCTATTTCTGGTCAAAAGGATTCATTTTGATACTGGAATAGAATATTCACATATATCTTCCCATTGCCTAGCTCCAATGGGTGTCTAGGCTTTTGCATCAAATGGGACTTGGTGAGGTGGGGATGTGGATTCATATTAGTTAAGGTACAGGCTGGTAACAGCTCAGATAGAGGGAGGCAGGCAGTTGAGGGAAAGTTGGCCCAGGATTCAGATCCCTTTATCTGTGGCTCCTGCAGCTCCTGGAGAGTTGTTTCTGTGTTCACCAGCACCAAGTCCCTGTTCCTGCTTGAGTGAAAGAGAAAGGAAAGAACTGGGGACAATGACATTTGCCTTTCAGGACTAAATGGAGAGGTTGCCCATGCAACTTCCTCTCACAGCTGAAACTTGGTCACACTCTGAGGGAGCAGGTTCAGAGCACAGACTCTGGAGTCAGACCACTGGGGTTCACATCCCAGCTCATCCCAGCACATCCCACTTGTAAAAGTGGTTTAACCTTTTTTGTTTCTCAGTTTCCTCATCCGTAAAATAGGGATGGTGAGAATAGCACCTTGCTCATGGGATAAGGATTGGGTGTGTTCATTGGTAGAGGACCTAAGACAGTGGTTGGCAAATAGGAAGCACTATGTGTTTGCTCATTATGTACATAATTGGCCATACCAGACTGCAGGAAAAACTGGAAATGCAGTTTCTAAATGGGTAGCCAAGTGTCCTGTCAAAATTCAGTAGGGTTTTGTTAATAAAAGGAAGAATGGGGGGAGTGGATACAGGAGAGTATGACCACATAATTTTCATCCAAAATGACACACTTATGAGAGTGAAAGGTGCCACTACTACTAATTACACGGGGATATTAAGTGTAAACAGGAACTGTCCTGGGAAAATCAGTATATCTGGGTGCTTTATCCAGAGGGGTTATTAGCTATCTCTACCAGAGCATACGTCATTGACCAATTTCCCAATTTTTTTATTTAAAAATCTTAGTCTGAAAAGTTGACTTCTATTTTTAGGAATGAGTAGAAGGACAGATGGAGGGGATGTTAAGTATTTTTCCTATTTGAATTCTACCCCAAACTACGTGGCCTCTTGGAAAAGTATCCAGATTAACAAAAGAAACCTTGGTAAAAAGAGGAAATACAAATCAATTTTTATTAGAAATTCACAGTGCATCTCCTGGGTGCAGGAGAGGAGGCAAAAAAACAGTGGAAGCACTCTAGGTATCTCTGGTAGAAAAACAGCTTTGATTGGTTTTTGATTTGCATTGGCAGGGAAACCTAAATGTTAGTCTTCAAAAATCAAATATTTCTCAGGTGTGAGCAATTTTGTTTATTTCATCCCCACCTTTTACAGTTTTCTTCAATATTGGTAAATACAATGGGTTACTATCACACTTTAAAAACTCTACGTTTTGCCAAGTTATTCTGAAATAACTTCTTAGACTCTAAAGAAAATTAGTCTTGCTCTGGGACTTGGAGAGAGAGGAGGCTTCACTAAGTAATAAATAACCTATCCAGGTTGGAAAGGGAGGTGACCACCTACAGCGTGAATCACAGACAGAATTCAAAAACCTCTGTGAGGAACTTAACCCAGCCTGCATTTTCTTTTTCCTTCTGAGAGAACTAATACGTCGTGTCAGATAAGGAGAAACAAGTGAGAAATGAATATGAACTCCAGGCCCCTAACGACATAAGGAAATGTAAAAAAAAAAAAAAAAAAAAAAAAAAAAAAATTCAGCACCAGGTTGTTGATAAGAGGAAAAAATCGTAGCCAACAGTGAAAATTCATCCTTTACCTTACACATCCCCCTCCAAATAGACCCATGCATTTCAGCGAATGGTAAATAATGCTTAAAATGGCAGAAGCTAGAGTTGGGAAAATAAGAACCAGGTGTTGGAAAGAAGGAAAATCAAAAAGAGCATACATTTTCCGTCAACAATCCCCACCATAAATCCTGGCAATGCCACCATCACGACCTGGAGCCCGCAGGGAAGAGACTGTTGTAAAAATGATAAATCTGAATCACTACACTCCAGGTCTTGATAAAACAAAGAAAGTTGATTCTGGGGTCTGATATATATCGATAATCACAGAGAAACAAAGCTTGATCAGTGAAGGGCCAAATGTGAGGAAATGTGAAGTTCAAAATCTGATGGCTGCTTAATATTCCAACCAAGCGGAACATTGGATAATACAGTGGAAATTGATGACTCAGTGGCATCGGCTGCAGCAGAATAGAGATATATTACAAATTTCTTCACAAGAATAGGGCGATATATATGCCAGTGCCTGTTCATCACATTTTTATGTATTCTTCACATCTAGAAACAAAAGAGGATATACTGTCTATACCACCTTCATAAAATAGGGTTAACGTATTTTCTGGGGTTTTGTTGTTACTTTCTTCAAGAAGCAAAATCCATGATTCTCTTTGAGAAAAATGTCTATGTGTAAAAATGAGGTATTGCTGGTGCATCTCTTAAATGACTGTCCTAATTGCACTCCTGAAGGACTCTCAGATTCAGTAAATTTGTGTGTGCATGTGGGGTAGGGCCGGGTGGGGAAGCGACTGAGGAGCCAGCAATGTAAAAATCACACTGAGGGCAACTTGATGTTCTATTAAGCAGCTTCAATTAGATTCATGCTGGATTTCACTGCTCTAGGTGCTCCCAGGGATTTTCAGAGGCTATTTATAAGGCAGCATAGTTCCCAGAAGTGGAGTTGGGAGGTCCTTCGGTCGGAAATTCTGAACGTCTTAATTATAAGCAGTCTTAGACAAAGTGCTTACCTAGCATGGAATCCTCTGACCCTGATAAGTCCACAAAGGAGTCAGGATTATGGGTCTTTGCTCTTCTGTTTTCCTAGCTGGTGTTGCTTGTTAGCAATTGACACCGAGCATCAACATTCTAGGGTAGAGATTTCTAGCCAGTGGTTTCTATTTCAATGTCTTCATGGCACCTTTGTCTGGCTTGAGAGTGGTGGTTCTCAAAGCGCGATCCCTTGGGCCAGCAGCATCAACATCAGCCTTACTCAAAGGAACTTGTTAGAAGTGCAGATTCTCAGGTTCCACCCAGGCACACTGAATCAGAAACTCCGAGCATGGGGCAGCCCAGCAAACTGTTTTAACAAGCTCTCATGCATGTTAAAGTTTGGTAACACTGGTCTAGGGTAAGTGGGATAAACAATTGCTAAGGGCCTCTATGTGATTTCAAGCTAGACTTGTGATGTTTATTGTTGTACAATCACACTTGAGCTTAGAAGTGATCAAACCATTTTAAGAATTAAAAAATTGGACTCAAAACTTTAGGAACTTGCCCAAGATGATGCATGCACTGGAGTGGCTAAGTCAGGATTGTGAACCCAGATCCTTTTGATCTAAAACTTGTTATTTCTCCTGTACCATGATGAACAACTGTGGCTCCAAATCTGCTCCCAATTGATACAAAAGGGAATCCAGTTGGTTCTGTAATGTCTTTAGAGTTAATCCCTTCTTCAGAAGTAGATTAATAAAGCTATTTTTTAGGCTTTACTGCTATACAGGTTTTATTTTCGTGTGATTCAAGGCTTGTAACCATTTATGTGGAAGGGTTTGGACCCATGAGTATTCGTTAACTCTCCTGCTGAAGGTCAATTTTAGTAGAAAATGAGAGGTGGCAGATGTAGAATATTGGAGGCCACTTGTACCAGGAGTTAGGAGGCCTGGGTTCAGGTCTTTGTAGTTTGGTGGCCATGTGACTAAGTCATTTAATTCCTCTGAGGTTCAATATTTTCCCATGTGTAAAATGGGGACAAATGTCTTGCCTCTCTGATGAGGTTATGGAGAGGGTCATATGAGAGAGACTGGAAAAAGACATCTTGAAACTCCAGAGTATCCTTTAAATTTAGAGTTTTGTTACTATTACTGTAATGAGGAGACAAGGATTCAAAATAAATGTATTCACCATCCTCAGTATTATGGCTTCTCTTCCTCTGCTTTGGTTTGTTTATGCTAGAGAGATCAGGAGCATTGTGAAACAGTCAGTTAAGTGTGTCTTTGGCAGATAAATAATTGTATTCAGGCACAGTGCCAACCCTCATAAGTCATAATGGCACTGAGATAAGTTTGGTATTATGTGTGATCAGGAAATATAGAACTGGTGAAGAGCCATCAGGTTTGCAGGTGATGATGGTGGGAAGGTATGTCAGACCAGGGAAGATTGAACTTGAAAAAGGCTGCTGACCAGGGATAGGACCCACATTAGAAAATAGGCAAAGGGTCTGTGTATCTGAAGTGCTGACAGCTGGGTGACATTTAGGTGTGGTAACCTGCAGGAGAGGCTCTGTCATGGGGAAATTCTACATCTTTGTCATGCAGGCAAAACATGACTCCCTCTATTTGAAATCCATCTTTTTTTTTTTTTGTGCTTATCTGAATTTTCAATAAATAGTTTTTACTACTAAAAATATTACTATGAGTAAAGTACTGAGATAGGTATTACATGGACATTATACCATTTAACCTTTAGACTGACCTTGGCATTTTGGAATTATTTTTCTCATCACAGAGGAAGAACTGAGGCCCAAGATGGTTAATAAATTACCAAGACTATAGTCAGTAAGTGGCAGAGCTGGGATTGAAACATTAGGCTGTCTATGCTCGTCCTCTCGCCCTCTACCCTGCTGACACCCAAGTGCGGCAGACACCCAAGTGGCTGCAGCTATAGAGACTAGATCCAAGCCCTGGTGCAGCTCTGAGGGTGGCTCTTGGTTCCTGAAGCTTCCTGGAGTCTCAGTTTTAGGGCTTCATAGGTGGCTGGGAGACTCCACAATTCCTCTTGGACCTGATTGACCAGCTCTGTCAGTTCACCTCTCACCCCTCAAATCTATGCTCCATTTATACTAAATGCTTTGCATCCCTCAGACACATAATGCGCTTTTCATGACCCTGGCCAGTTGCCTTTTAAAGTGTAACCTGAGATCTACCTACTTGTTAAAGATGCACACTCCAGGTCCTTGAGTTAGACCAACAGAAATAGAATCTGTGAGTAACGCCCAGGAATTTGCAATTTAAGAAGTACCCCCAAGTGATTCGTGTAAACATCAACTGGGAACCTCTGGTCAGCCTTATGTGCTGTGCTCCCTTCTTAGAAAGCTCTCCTTGCCTTTCTAACTTTCTGTACCCTCTGCTTTTTCTACCACTTGAATATCCTTAAGTGCTACCTTGGATGTCACCTCTTTTGTGAAATTTTCTAGGTTCTTCCCCAGCAGAGTTAGCAATCCCCATATTTGTTCTTCATACCAATTTGTTTCTGCCTCCGCTATAATCTTTATCATATTGTGCTGTACTTAAAATATGTATGTCCTTTTTTCTACTTTGAGTTATTTGAGAGCAGAGATCGTGTCCTATTTATTCTAATTCTTCTCTCCAGTGCCCAACACAGCGCCTGACATAGGGCAATATCCCCAAATGGTTGCATGTAAGAAGATGAAGAGAAGGCAGGCCCAGTCCTAGAGGAACTTGGGTGCTGGACCAGTACAAAGCAGGCATCTATTTACTTGTTTCGGGGCATGAGGCTGGGTCTTTCTCTCTTCTAAGGGGTGAGGTTAGCACTCAGTTACTAAAACAAACAAACAAAAAAGTCATGAAAATCAGGCCCAGCTAGCACCTGGCTTAGGACTTTTCAAATTCTTCATTGCTCTGATTTGGAATTGTTCTCAGACCTACAAGAGGATCTCATCCTTACTAACCAAGTTTGAAATGCTGGGGAGTGGGGATGTCATACTGGCTGTTACTTCAGCTTCTTTGTATTGGGCTTGTGGTGGTAAATGCTACAGGCTCTAGATATGGGAAGCCTTGGCAATTGTTAGCGAGCTGAACAGGAGAGTTGTTTCAAATGTGGAGATACCATCAAGCTATTTTCATGGATGCAGTTTGCTCTGGAAGAATAGGGGAAGGTCCCTCAATCAAATTGTTGATAGAAGATCAAAACTATTATTGTCCTGCTGGTTTTCATGACTCAAAACCTTTCAAGAAATGTATTTCTGGGTTTTAACCAAGGTTGCACAGCTGTGTGGGGGCCTGGTAGGAGTTCTGATGTGATGGTCCCTGGTGGACTGTGAGCTTATTAGACCTTGTGGCTTTGATTCTCTGGCAGCTCCTTCCTTTGACTGGTGCTAGGAGACCCAGCAGCTGAAGTGGTGTCTGGATTCAGGGAATGTCAATTGATTTTTTTAAAGGCCCTATTTTTAATTTTTATTCAATCACTTTATTTCTAGAACCTCCTTTTTAAAAAAATTGTGTTTGCCACATTATAAATTCTCCTACAGCAATTCAAATGGGAAAAAAATGAGATTTGGATTTTTAAAAAGTATTTTTGTTTATTTAAGAGATACTCTTAAAGATTATTTGTTGTTTTAGCCAAGTTCCAACAACAAATGTTAGAGGTACCAGAGAAAGCCATAGAATTCCCCTTCCTGGATAACTTGTTTCTGCTCTTGTTTGCCTGCATATGTTTTAAGATTTTCCAGGGTGGTTGTTTCTATTTAAGGCACATCATCTGTGGAATTCTGAAACACAAACCAGTTCTTTGAAAGTTTTGATAAATCTAACTTTTTAATAATAGGAGAGTTTCAAATGCCTTCACAGCCACTTGGCCATCTGTAAATAAATGAAGTTCAATGAAGAAAGTAGCATAAGGAAGCTGTTTCAGTTACTATTTCCATTTTATTCATTCACGTCATCAGATTTCAAGAAGACAAATATGGAAAGAGTGTGAAAATACTTCTTTTTTAAAAAATATTATGCTTCGAAACTTGGATCTGAGTTCAAACACTCAATTTAAAGGAGACTTATGATTCAAATGTGAGTTATTTATTGTCTTTGTCAATTTCCAGAATCTAAATTTATGTTGGGATAAAGCAAATGCAAGCTACACTTGAACAACAATGAGGCACATTCTTCTCTTTGATTTACTCATTCTTCAAGTAGAGGCTCTTATGTTCTATGTTTGAGACTATGGGCACTGTAATCCCGGGTAGACATGGATATTAGAGTCTCAGCTTATTATTGTATCCCGATGTCCTCTCTTGTATATATGTTTGATCATTGGGTTACATTTATATCATCTGAAATGGAAGTGATTCTGATTTACAACTCAAAATGTGCCTGACTAAGCCAAATGGTGAACATTTCATTATTTCCGTTTTATGGGTCATGTCTGAAGGGGTTTGGCTCAGAAAATAGACCACTGCTCGAAAGGAGGAAGTCTGTTCCCATGAGGCAGTAGGTATGGAATCAGCAAATCACGGCACGTTCACCCCGAGAGTGTCAGGGAAACCATTTGTTGCAGCCGCCAAAGTCAACCCATCCCACTAGCATGCACACGCCTAAGTATGCACATCAAACTTCTATAGACAGACAGACGACATAGTTAGCAAAGTCCGACCAAAGAAGAGAGACAGCCTGTGTCACAGTGGTGGAGTAAAGCTGTGACCTAGGCTCCTGCGTGTTTTCCTTGCTTTCTCTCTCTCTCACATATCTTTTTCCAGTGCCAACAGCAGTACAGATTGCAAATAAAGAGAGAGGAGCAAGCAGAATGTGAGTGTGTGTGTCTCTGTGTGTGTCTTCTCCGACCATAGGCCCTCAGAGCTTTACTCAATCTCTGGCACAATGCAGCCTCTGTAGAAAAGATATTAGGAACAAAAAACAAACTTGAAGATTTGGGAGCAGGCTGCCAGAATTATTAAGAAAAACATTCAGATGATGCCATTAAAAACATATGGGGATTCTATAAAGCCCTGAAAAGAAAATGTTTAATTATGCGCCGTATGTAAAAGCCATCACGTTTAGATTAATACTAAAGACTGAAACTGCGTGGGGCTTAAGTAGTCCGTAGTGATGCATCAATCTCTTTACTCCTTTAAAAATAATGTTTTTCTTTTGCTGATGACAAATACCTTTCAAACGGTTGAGATCATGCTGCTATAGTGATACATGGAGTTTAATGAAGTCCAAAGTCCCTAACAAAAGTTCCAAATTAACTTTTCAAGGTTGTTGAGTTAGATTTCTTTCTTTTCTTTTTCTCCTATACCATTCCTGCTCACTTCCCTCCCCTAACAGGAATTCCTCCTCCCCCTCCTTCTCCAACATACAAAGGTTGCCTATGCTGGTGGCCAGCATAAGAACCTGGTAGGTTGGTTAGAAATATCCAGTTTTGAGAAGGTTTTCCATTTTAAGAAACTGTAATGATCCATTGCTTCACTTTTAAGTGTTAATAGTTAAGTTACTTTGATTTCCATTCTTAATAGCTCACATTAGAAGCCTGAAGAAATATGAAACTTGTCTCTTTTTAATAAATACAGAACCGGTTTTCCTTCATCTGAATGTGATGTGTTTTAGGATCAGCAACATTTCCTTTAGGTCTTTGCAAATGTGTAGAATCATTATTTTATATAGCTTTGTGTGTGTGAGAAGTGGCACAACAAGAAAAAATAACTAAACTTTTGTAATGAATAGGGCTTCCAAACAAGCATACTGACATGCGCTGGGTAAATATAAGTCAAAATTGCAAAAAGTAGTCAGCGCTTAGTTACTTGAGTACTGCATTCACATACTCATACAGTTTAAATATTGAAAAGTTGATTTATGGCTTCTCAGAATTAAAAAAAAATAGGGTACAGATATAAAAAATAAAACAAATTTTATAGAAATGAGAATAATAATATAAGCAGGCTATGCATTTATTTGAAAATCTTTACTCATCTTAAGAAGGTCAAAATGTGTTCTACTGACACTATTTCACTTTAGGGAATTTTATGGACTTAAGCACTTGAAATTTTGATCCTCATTTATTGGACCAGGCTTCTTTAAGTAAACATGTGGTTTATGAATCAGTGGACAGATTTGTTGCTCACACTTGAATGTGTCAAAACGTTTTCCTAAGTGTCAGTAGGCCTCATTGCAATAAAAATGTAAAACGCCTCCCACCTCCTTCGTGTCTGTCATTTTGTATATTATATATATGATTGAAAGTTACAAATGACCAAAACTGATCTTTTTAATACAAATGGTAAGCTCCAGGAACCTGACTGGCTTACTCAAAGGCCTATCTGGAAACAGGCTCTCCCACCGCCCAACATTGAGGTTTTTCGATTCAACATTGAACATACAGGGTTATTTCAAATCTGGGTTATTTCTCAGGGATGGAATCCTGAGTCAACTATTGTTTCAGTGTTTTCCTCCAGTGCATTTGTTTTTGTGTGAGAAAACTTTACTGCTGTTGGTTAGCATCAAGCTACCTTTTTTTTTTTTTTTTCTTCGAGACGGAGTTTTCGCTGTTATGCCCAGGCTGGAGTGAAGTGGCGTGATCTCGGCTCACTGCACCTTCGCCTCCTGGGTTCAAGTGATTCTCCTGAATAGCTGGGATTACAGGCGCCTCCAGAATAGCTGGGATTACAGGCGCCTGCCACCACGCCCGGCTAATTTTTGTATTTTTAGTAGAGACAAGGTTTTGCCATGTTGGCCAGGCTGGTCTCAAACTCCTGACCTCAGGCGATCCACCTGCCTCGGCCTCCCAAAGTGCTAGGATTACAGGTGTGAGCCACTGCGCCTGGCAGCATCCAGCCACATTTTACAAAGAGCCACCCGTTTCTGAGTTTACGCAGGATATGTTGGGTTTATGTAATACAATAAGATCAATTTAATTATGCTTTTCCTTAAGTAGAATGCTACCTGGAATTACTTCACTACCTGATATGTGTTCTGTTTTTGGAAACAAAAAACAAAACCAAACAAAAACACGTCAACCCTGACTTAAGTTAGCTTTAAGGTATTTCATTACTCCAATTTCTTGTAATATGCATTAAAGGCTATATACTCTCAGTATGACAAAATAGCTGTCCTGAACTCCCTACAGTCCCTGTTATTTACAATATTTCAAAGCTTTAGAATTACTACAAAAGATTTACTCATATAGCAGAGCATGTAAAATTTAAAATCAATAAAGTATATAAATTTTGCTTGTCTCCTTGAATTGATTCCTTACTCTAATAGCTCAATACTGTAATACTATATACTTTTTTATTTCCAATGTCATTACCCAATAATAATCTCTGGACTTTCTTGCCACCACTCTGGAGCAGTTTGGAATTTCTGACAATATTCTTCACAGACAGTTTTCATAGGCAATTGTTACTCATTGCACAGCTTCTAAAAATGAACAAACAGATGAGAAACATAAGTTTGTTTCTGGGATATTAGAAACTCAGTTATTTCTTGATATGGTAAATATAGCTTAGCATTTGGTTTTGAGGAAGATTAGATAAAAATTTGAATTTGGAATGTCTTGCCAGGGATAGATTAATCTCACAATATGTCTTTTTTTTTTTTTTTTAAACAAGAAGTATGCAGTTTAGTTTTCTATAATTTTCTAACCTAAGAGTTCTTCAGGCTATAGCTTTCCTTGGAGATGTAAAATAAGACAGCTAATGTTGAGAAGGTTAACATTTTATTTCTGATACTCATTTTTTAATTTTCTGACAGTATTCACAAGGATAAATTCGATCTCATTACAGAACTTACTAGTGTTTTGCAGAGTGAAACAAAGCTCTCCTTAATGGATTTAGAAATAAAGATAGTCCAAATTAAAGCAAGAGAGGCTGTGAGCAATTACTCCACCACTTACCCTTAAATTCACTAGGGTTGTTGTTTGCTTAAATCGTGGTGGTATCTGGGTTCCAGTGCTAAAAGGATTGAGCTGACCTTGGTTTCTTGAAATGCAAAATGTCAAATCCAAACATGCTGGTGAAATCTAAACTTGCTTTCATTTCTTAATGGCCACTCTTAGCCTGTGAAGAGCACAGACTGATGATTGCTTACTTAGGCATGAAAATAGAAAAGACTGTCCACGCTTGCGCCAGGTATTTCTACTTGCTAAAGCAGCCCCTTCTAGCCAATCTGTTTAATTCTTCCTTTTTCAAATTTGTTTAGTGTAGTGATTGACAGAGTCTTCTACAAAAATGTCAGAGGATCTTGATTTGAATCCCAGCTCTTTTATTTTGCAACTCTTTAACACAGAGTCTACACTTGTAAAGTGAGGATTAAGGACTTTGGTCTTACCTCACAGGAAAGTTGTAGAGTAAGCATAGTGCAATCTGCAGGACCCTGTACACATTAAAAAGTTTAGTTTCCACATTCCTATATTCTCTTCCACCTGGGCTAATCTTTAGTTCCAAGAGAGAAATTTCCCATTGATAGGTTCAGGGATAAGATGCCAGATGAAATTCAGAGTGCCCAGTTAAATTTGAATTTAAAACAAACAGTAAAAAAATATATATATTTATTCATATACATACGTATATGTGTATATATTTATTCATATACAGGTATGTATGTGTATGTGTGTGTATATATGTGTGTATATACACACATGCATATATATGTGTGTGTGTGTATATATGTGTGTATATACACACATGCATATATATGTGTGTGTGTGTATATATGTGTGTATATACACACATGCATACACATACATACCTGTATGTGAATATATATATGTGTGTATATATATATGTAAGTAAGTCTCATGCAATATTTAGGATATGCTTGTATTGAAAAATTACTCATTTATTGAAGAATCAAGTTTAACTGGGCCCTGTATTTTTATTTGCTAATTTGGCAACTTAGGGGTTCTGATTAAAAATGTTTTTTTACATTGCATAGATAATAAACAGACTAAAGAAGTTTAGGAATGGATACGCAGGTGCCCTTCATGCTTCCATGTCAGTGCCTAAGTACTTAACCCGATGTGGTAGTTGTGAGCATCTGTTCTTTCATTAAGCACGTTGGCAGTACAGAACCCAGTATGTGATTTGTAAAAGGACAAATTAAGCCTATTTTTTCTCTCTCTCCAGGGAGGAGTTCTCTCTTAGGAAAAAAAAATTACCTGCAGTAGTGAGTTTTGATGGTGAATTTCTTCTGGAATGCCATTGGCATGCACTGATTCTTCTTGAGGATCCTCTCTCCTCCTAACCAGCAGAACCAGGTTGTAAAATCTGGAGAAACTGCTTGAAAGGACTAGGCTTCTCTTTGTAGGCCCCAGAAAGGAGGACAGAGGCACTTCCCAAGATCCTTTATTGTCCTTTGCCTCCAGTACCCAAGTGTTTGTGTGGCTCCTGCTGGTGTTTTGTTGAGCCTGTCTGGAAGGGCAAATTGCTTTTGGATGCATTTCTACTTAATATATTCATTATCACATTTTGTTTGTTCATTTTCTATAAAAAGAAAAGATAAAAGATCTCCACTAGGCTGACCCTAATTTTAATTTTTCAAAGTGATGACGTTACAAAAATCATCTATAACATGATGTCATACTCGTCTCCTGACATCTGTTATGTTGGGAAAGTCTTGCAAACACAGCTAATCAGGATTCTCTATTTTTAAGTCTTCAGATGCTGGATCTGGCACTAAATATTGGTTCTTTACAAGTGTGTATAGGTATGGGGGAAATTGCGTAAATCAATTACTAAAAACATTCACTACTTCAGAGGACTACTTATAAAATCTGGCCAAGTGCCAGGTAGTTGTCACACACATCAGAAGATTGATTACCTTACCTAACTATTCTTTTTGGTTTCTTTTGCCGTAATGATTTACACACACTATCCATGTCTATCCCTTATACTGTTACCTTACATTGTTCTTCTCACATTTACATCCATATGATCACATATAATCTTTTCTAAATGCCCAGGACTAATATACCTGGATTAGTGCTGATGCTGAGATCACCTGGTCATGGCTGAGTAGGTCTAGAAAGACCTGGCTTACTTTTTTGAGGTCGCTTATCATACATTGGCTCTTAAGAGTTTAAACCTACTGTGCTTTAAAGCTGTAGGTTTGCCCACTATAAACCAAGGCAGAAGGATGCTCAGTCTAGTATTATATCAATAATGGGTCTGATATAGACTGAGGATTCATATTAACTCCACATACCTCCCAAAAGGCAACCCAGAGTCATGACTAATACGTGGAAATTGGTGCCTCCACCTGCAGCTGACCCTTTGGTCTCTTAAGAAAAGAAACTAGAACTTTTTAAGGTCAGAGATCAAGATCTTACTTTTTTTTGTTTAGTAGGTATTTAGCAAATATTTTTGAAGTAATTTGCCATGAGAAGCATGAACATGAGCTACATGATTGAGTAAGGATGTAATTGTAGCTTCCACTGGCCCCTCAACATGGAAATGCTAGAAGTTTTACTCACAGGCTTCAAAAACATGTATACAGTCATCCCTCTATATCTGTGAAGGATTGATTCCAGGACCGTTCATGGATACCAAACTCTGCAGATGCTCAAGTCTCTGACATAAAATGGCATAGCATTTGCATATAACTTATGCATATTCTCCCATATAGTTTATCTCTAGATTACTTATATTACCTAATGCAATGTAAATAATTCTTTTATTGTATTATTTAGGGAATAACAACAATAAAAAAATGTTGTACTTATTCGGGGCAGACACATTTTTTTCCTCCTAATATCTTTGACCTGTGGTTGTTTGAATCCACAGATGTGGAACCCATGGATATGAATAGCCGACTGCATTAAGGTGCTACCTGGAGCAGTGTTTCTCCAACTTTAGTGCGCATTAGAATCCCTGGCATTCTTACTAAAACAGATTCCTGGTTCTGACCAACAGAGTTTTTGACTCAGTAGGTTTGGTAAAGAGCCCGAGAACATACATTTCTAACAAGCTCCCAAGTGATTCCTATGCTGCACTGGTCTGATCACACACTTCAGAGCACTGACCTTCACAACTCTGGAGGCACTAGGGCATCCGGAGATGGATGAGAACATTTTGGGTTAACCACATGAAACAGAACTTTAAAGTCTCCTCTCCAATGAAAAAGTACATGCTATGGGCTCTGTCTGGCCTTCTTTTTCTTGGGAATGGACACCAAAAAGTAAAGGCAGCCTTTCCTCTTGGATAAGAGATGATCATGTTCAAATCACAGTGAGCATCTATCAATCACTTCTTAAAAGACAGAAAGACAAAAATAATCAAGACACACACCCTGAGCTTGGTGAGCTCAAAGTGCAGGAACTCAAAACCTATTAAGGAGTAGGAAAGTTTACAAGCTGTGAACAAAGAGATAGTCCTGCTGTTTTTGACCCTCTGGCCCCAGAACTCTGGACCCCACTAGTCTAGGTCTTTGATACTCACCCAACCTGTTCTACCACAGTGGTCTTTGGTACTTCTGTGTCATCCCTCCAGCCTCACCTGTCTTCTCAGAGTTGACCCCATTGCCTCTGGCACTCTTACTAGCAATATTAATGATCAATATTGTCCTTCCCATTTATTGAGCTTCATCTATATGACAGACCCTGTGTATATACTTTAATTTCACAGCAACTCAAAAAAATGGGGTGATTTTATCTCTGCTGAACATACTGGCAAACTGAGGCCCAGAGTGATTAAATGATTTGACCACAGCCACACAACGGGGGTGGGTGCAGAGCTGAAATTTAAAGCTTGTTTTGCTACACATCTGAGCCACTAAGTCACACACTCTTAGCACTTTTCCACATAGCCAGTCATTTTATTTTAGATTAAGATTTTAAGTTTTTATAAAAATGGCTAGACAATTGGGTACCACAATTCATTAAACAGTGATCTGTGTTTGTATTTAACAACATGGAAGAATCAGGATAAAAGAACCAAAATGAGAAATGAGATAATCCAAGCAAATAATGGCATTTCATTTTTGAAAGCATTAACATACTTACCAAAGTGTGCCAGAGCTTCTGTATTAATGACCTGTCTTAACGATCTCAAAACCCTTTAAGGTAAGATCCATATTAGTGTTACTACATAGGAAAGATACAGCCTCTATCCCCTTTTTATGAGGACATTGGAGCTTAGAGAGGATGTGGCTCAAGAAAATGGTGGAACAAGAGCTAGAGTTCAGATCCTTGGTGCCCATTACACTGTCCTGGAAGTCCAAGGATGAGGGGGGTTGGGAAAGGTGGGAAAATTAGTATATTGATCGGGACACTTGTGTTTGCAAAAGAGAAAAGTCCAATTCGAATTTACTTATGAAAAATAAAAGACAAAGATTTTACTGGAGCAAGTAACTGGGAGTTTCAGGGAAGGTTTGGCTCCAGCAGTGCTGAATTTAGGGATTCAGTAATGTCATTAAGACTCAGACTCTCTTTCTATGTTGTTCTTTTGCTTTCTTCTATGTTGGTTGCATTCTCAGATCATCTCTCTTCTTACTGTGGTTCTGGGCAGCTCCAAACTAATAAGAAAAGCTCTTCTCTTTCTCAGTGATTTCCACAGAAGTCCCGAATGTAGACTTTGGCCTGGCTTGGGTCATGTGCTAACCTTGAACCAATTCATGGTCAAGGAATGAAATGCTCCTATTGGCCAGGCATAGGCCATGTGCTCTTTGTTGGAGTCTGGGGTGAGACAGGATGGAGTCAACCCCACCTGAACAACATGCCTGAATGGACAAGAGGAGGTTATCTAAAGGAAAACAGCTGTTGTTGCCAGAAGATTGGAGAATGGATGTTGAGCAGTCAAAAATCAAGAACATTTGTTTTAGTGAGCAGTAGGAAAAATGGGCAAAGGAGTCTTCCTGAGGTTTTGCTTTTACAAATTCAAATTGCCTTGTGGTATGTTTCATCTGATTCAGTGGGTGGTTGTTGGGGCAAGAGGCCATGTTGATTCTGCCCTCCTCATCTTTTGTTAAGATGGGCTTCTCCTAAAAGCAATGTCTTTTCCAATAGCCAGATACTGAATTGGGCATTTTATATAGTACAAACTACAATACCACAACCACATTGTTTGTGGAACTACTTTGTATTCTTGACATTGAAGAGTAGTGATTTACTATCTAATTTGATTGTGACTATACATAGCTGTTCATTTACATACAATTTTGTATATTTAAATGGGTTCCATTCAGCCTGTGGTTCCATGTCAAAGTTCATATATCTTTGATACACACCAGTTTAATGTCTCAAGGGTTAAATGGCTGAGGTCCTCACAAAGTCTCACATTATCAGTCTCTTTTTCTATAAAATGAAGGGCTGGATGAGATTCATTCTAAGATTTACTCAAAGTCCAATATAATATGATTCTATAGTTTTAAGGTTCTGGATAGATCACAGCAGTTGTTTTTCAAACTGGACAAATATTTTTCTACTTTTAAAAATATGCCTTGATTCTACACAAAGAGAAGCATTCCCATTTATTTAAAAAATTTGTTGTAGAAAGGAAACAGAAAAGTCAAGTAATTGTTACTCTGGTTGTCAAATTTAAGATGGAGCTTGTATTAGTCCTTTTTCACACTGCTGATAAAGACATACCTGAGACTGGGCAATTTATGAAAGAAAGAGGTTTAATGGACTTACAGTTTCACATGGCTAGGGAGACCTCAAATCATGGCAGAAGGCAAGGAGGAGCAAGTCATGTCTTACATGAATGGCAGCAGACAGAGAGAGAGCTTGTGTAGGGAAGCTCCCATTTTTAAAACCATCAGATCTTATGAGACTGATCTCACTATCATGAGAACAGCACAGAAAAGCCCCGTCCCCATAATTCAAGCACCTCCCATCAGGTTCCTCCCATGACACATGGGAATTGTGGGAGTTGCAATTCAAGATGAGATTTGGGTGGGGCAGCCAAGCCATATTAGAGCTATTCTTTTTCTTTTTCTTTTTCTTTTTCTTTTTTTTGAGACAGAGTCTCGCTCTGTTGCCCAGGCTGGAGTGCAGTGACCGGATCTCAGCTCACTGCAAGCTCCGCCTCCTGGGTTCACGCCATTCTCCTGCCTCAGCCTCCCTAGTAACTGGGACTACAGGCGCCCGCCACATCGTCCGGCTAGTTTTTTGTATTTTTTAGTAGAGACGGGGTTTCACCGTGTTAGCCAGGATGGTCTCGATCTCCTGACCTCGTGATCCACCCGTCTCGGCCTCCCAAAGTGCTGGGATTACAGGCTTGAGCCACCGTGCCCGGCCTAGAGCTATTCTTAGAATTATTATGAGAGTCTGTAAAATGTGAAGCTGGCAAGGAAATAAGCAAACAAGCAAGCAAAAAACTGAGGTAAAGTGAAATATACAGTACATAGAGTTTCATATGAGGCTTTGAATTTATGGGAGCTGGGTTGCCATTGGCTACCATGATTCTTAATTTGGTGCCCAGATTCAATAGTGAGTCCAGTTGCCAGAACTGGAGGTTAGATCCATAATCCCAGGAAAAAATGCTGCTAAACTTTATTTTAAATAGCATTTTTAGGGGAATGCTTTTGGCTAGCTGACATCTTATTGCTCCCCTTCCCCCAGGAATCTAAGCGCCTTTAAATTAAATTGGAGAACACCAGTAATATACCTGTCAACTGTTTTCTTAGCATAATTTTAATTAAATAGCTATGCACAATTTGATGTTTAGTGTCTGACTTTTCTGTTGGAATGTAAATTCCTTGAGTGCAACTGTTATTTCTCTATTTACTTATTTTTTCTCTCTTTTTTTAAAACTTAAATGTGGGCCGGGCGCAGTGGCTAAAGCCTGTAATCCCAGCACTTTGGGAGGCCGAGACGGGTGGATCACGAGGTCAGGAGATCGAGACCATCCTGGCTAACACGGTGAAACCCCGTCTCTACTAAAAAAGCACAAAAAACTAGCCGGGCGAGGTGGCGGGCGCCTGTAGTCCCAGCTACACGGGAGGCTGAGGCAGGAGAATGGCGTAAACCCGGGAGGGGGAGCTTGCAGTGAGCTAAGATCCGGCCACTGCACTCCAGCCTGGGCGACAGAGCGAGACTCCGTCTCAAAAAAAAAAAAAAAAAAAAACCAACACACACACAAAACTTAAATGTGTCTGAATATTTTTAAATTACTGAATCTCTAGTACCTACCACAGTTCCTGACCGAATCAATGGATGGAAATCCTTGGGCTTTCACTGGTCTTTTCTTATTTTGGGGGTGTCTTTGTGAGAAACATAGCTGCCATCAATTCTGGCTTAGGGTTTCTTCTACTGTAATGTTTAGAACATAGCAGTCATTCTAGAGGTTTTTTTGCATAAGATTATTGAAAAACTTTAGAGTTCAGAGTATGTTTTAGGCTGAGTTGAAGAGAAATGGTCTGATAGTCTATTAGAAATAGTCTAATGTATAAGCCCTAGAGGACATTTCCTTCCCTGCTCCCTCTTATAGGACAAGCTAGCAATATCTTTTTTTTCCTCCTTATAGTCTAAAATGTCTACGTGCTTAGGCATATATTGGATGAGTCTTCACAAAATTCAAAGATACAATCTGCTTAAAAGTGTAAGAAAATTACCATGCTTAGATAAATCTATTACCTTACAAATGAAACTAGAAGATCATGAGCCCAACTATTGACAATTTCTAATTGAAATCTAACAGCTAGGCAAGATTCTTTAGCTCCATTCCCTCCCCATGCTGAATAGCTCATCTGGAAGTAGTCAACAAGATTTAAGAGGTGGTGGTGGCCCCTTTATCATCCACTTCTTGGTCTCTCTGGAGCTTCCTGCCTGGGGAATGATGATGGTAATTGCTTTTTCCTTTCTTTCTTTCTTTTTTCTTTTTTTTTGTGTCATATGACTCATGGAATTTTAGGTGTTTTTTGATCACCAATGGATTTCATCTATAATATTATCCATGATGACAATGGATTACTTTCAACTGACTGAGTTGATTGGTGACCTGAAGGAAAGTTCCTATTGCTCATGGCGCAAAGTATATGATTTCCTACCATCCACATGGACCTTTTTCATTTGCCTGCATGTTGCAATATTTATTGTCGTTGCTTAGTTTTATTTTTAATTTAGGTTATGATTTCAATGCTTTGACTGATAAAAAGCAACTAGCATTCATTTTCCTCTGTGGGTCTGCCCTTAAAAAATAGACCTAAGGAAAATATTAATTCCCCAGAAAGATGTTCATATCTACTTGACTTTGGAAACACAGATAAAACTATTGCAAATCCTGCAGACAGGTGACGGAAGAGAATCTATAGCAGATAATTAAGTGCTGGGTTCTGGAATCGGAAAGACCCAAGCTAGAATCTTGGGTCTGTCACATGTGGTCGTAATACTGAGGATAAGTTGACAGCCCTGAGTCTCTGAGTCAAGAGAATGCATGCTTAGCACAGGGCTTTAGTTACACAGTAGTAAATAGTCTATAGATGTTACCTTAAAAAAAAGAATATTCTTTTACTGCTAAAAATTTACAGATAACTAAAAGATCTTGAAAAAAAATGGGAGAAATTGAGTATGCTATTCATAGTATAAGCAATGAGATATGATCTATGTAGAAGGAAAATAGAGTTATATCTGCAACAAATTGCTTTCTTGTTTAAAGATACTCAAGTTTTGTTAAGGGTCAGTTTAGGTAATGTCATATGAAAACT
The DNA here is from genome assembly GCF_003255815.1 of Theropithecus gelada. Lineage (NCBI taxonomy): Eukaryota > Metazoa > Chordata > Mammalia > Primates > Cercopithecidae > Theropithecus > Theropithecus gelada. Next base: position 121,396,373 of record NC_037669.1, read on the forward strand.
ATTCACGTATTTTCCATCAAATAGTGGTAGAAAACATTATCCAATACCTTACTCAGAGTCTCTTAAACAACAATCCATAGAAGTTCTTTTTATTAGATAATGAGAATTATATATAACACACTTCTTTTCCTTTTTACCTTGTTTTTCATGAAGTTGAACATTAAATTCAGTGCCCAAATGGTAGTAGCCATATTGTCAAGGTTTCGAGTCTTTTTCCTTAAATAGTTCTCATGAGTTTTGGACTTCTATTTGACTAGTCTCAGTGTTTATGTGTATTTTATCTTGAGATGCCTAAATTATTATGGGAAGAAGGAAATTAGATTATTTAAGAGATGCTTCCTAGAGCTTGTCCATAATGTTTCAGCATTTTCCCCCCAGTCAGATGAATAAAAAAAATTGGTATTTGAAAAATGCTTTGAACTCTTTCAGTGGAAAAGTACTATGCAATGTTAACAAATGTTAAAGGATAATAAATGTAAAATTTATTTTTATAAGAACAAGTAAATCTTGCAAGATATTTTTACAAAGATGCTTCCCTCTGTAGTATGTAGTGGAATGAGAGACTTCTAAAATGTTTTTCACCTTGTGATATTTAGGTGTCTTCAAATTTTAATCTTTTGAACTTAAATTGTTAGGCCCATATATACAAAGGACTTCATCTGAAAATGATGCCTAGTTTGAATACAGATGACAATGCTTCCTGTGTAACTCACATTCTCGTCTGGAGTCTCAGCTTGGATAGGGCCCAGGAGGTAGTGTGGTATGGTGAAAAAAAAATCTCATGTTTTAAAGTCAGACAAACCAAGGTTCAGATCCTAACTCCATTACCTGCTAAATAGATTAGCTTTAATTATCTCCCCTGTAAAATGGTGATAATAATATTTACTTTATATGTCTGTACTGAATATTTACGTTGTATCAGTAAATGATGACTGCTATTTGCCTAGGCTGCTGGCCCCACAGGAGTTGGCTAGCTCCCAGTTGCTCAGAAACGTGGGCAGAAACAATGGAGTGAGTGAGCTGGGACTGTCATAGGAGTATAAAATAATATTGTTCCTTAGGGTCTGGCCTATGGTACAATCTCCTAGCAGATCCCTCTTTTTTTCCCTCATGTACTCTCTACCTGCAAGCAGGACCACAGGAGAGCTGCTGCTGTGCTGTGGCGAAATGAAAGGTGAGGCTGGATCTGTTGGGCGGGAGCTCAGCTTGGAGCTGTCATTCTCAGAAGGCAACTGCTCTCTCAGTTGTTGGATGTGGGTGGAACTGCTGTGGACAGTCTTGATCTGCTGCTTCTTCTTCTTTTATTGCAGAATTATCCAGTACTGTGTTTACTGGGATTTTTAAAAGTTTTTGATTGTTGACCAGTAAGGCAGAAAATTATACTGCTTATTTCTATTTTCTGAGTTGAATTGTATATTGTTGGTAAGCTGATTTCAAAATATACTGACTTTCAGATATTTTAAAGGGATTGCTTTAAAGTGTGACACATAGGAGACCCCAAGACAATATGTGAACCCCTGAACCCATTCAGGGGTTATTTACTCATTGAGTGAACATTCATTGGGCATCTGCTATGTGGCTGGTATTTAAGATGCTGAGGAAAGGAGAATGACAGCAACTGTCCTATCCCATGCAAGAGACATTTTTACAATCAAATCTAGCATTGTTTAAAATTAAAAATTATCTTGCTTTAGAACCGGATGCCTGAATGAAAGGAAAGGTTTTGGCACTCAAGGCTTCAGTAGTCTGTGTGGTCACAATTGCTCCTCCATCCATCTCGATTCCTTTTTAGTGAGTGCTGAGGATTTCTGTTTAATTATACATCTCCAAAACCTCTTCTTTCACCTGCTTCCAGCTCCTTGTAGACCAAAAACCTTTTAGTCGCCGATTCGCTCTGTCTCCCAACCATTCACCACTGAATAAATAAGGCAGAATGAGTGTGGAAAAACAAGTTATTTTGTAAAACGATGTCTCTCTCTCTCTTTTTTTTTTTTTTGACTCTGTGCTTAAGAACTCTAAAAAAAAACTAGCCGGGCGAGGTGGCGGGCGCCTGTAGTCCCAGCTACTCAGGAGGCTGAGGCAGGAGAATGGCGTAAACCCGGGAGGTGGAGCTTGCAGTGAGCTGAGATCCGGCCACTGCACTCAGCCTGGGCGACAGAGCGAGACTCCCTCTCAAAAAAAAAAAAAAAAGAACTCTAAAAATGTTGGTTGTGTTAGTGTATCTTTTCCTATTTAGAAAAGATCTCTTGCACTTGAATTAAACAGCTTGTTGTAAGCATATTAGGAATTCTGGAGTTCCCTTAAGCACTGGACATTTTCACATTCAAAAATGTAAAGGTACGTGCTAGATTACTGGCATGGTTTTCTTATGACCATCTCAACTCCTTTCCCCCTAAAATTAGATTTCTTTTTGGTTTGGGATAGTAAAGTATGTGCATACCTTTGTAGAACAATTGTGAAATATTAGGTCTGTATTTCTGGAGGCACTAGCCACTGGCTGCAACCCAATTCTGATGGGAGAGTAAGTTGTGCCTATGACTGCCATTACAAATGCAGAGAAAGTAAAATGACCTCCTGGAAAAAAGAGCAGGCAGTTATTTTTCAGTGGTGGGAAGAGGTTGCAGGTGTGCCTGATGTTTTTAAAGCTCTCAATTATTGATCTTATCCTAAGACTTACAAATAGAACCATTAATGTGTCAGTGTGACCCAGATAATAGATGATTATTGTCCATCTTTAAATTGTACTTAGTACTAAAATATATATGTAATACATGCAAAAAGGCTAGCTTTATCACACCTCCTCAAGGTTTTACAGGAAAGAATTCATTTTTTCATTTATTTTTCTCTCTGCCTTTCTCCCTCACCCTCTACTTCTACCCACTGCATTTATTTCCTCTGCTAATTAATAGAAATTCCGGACTGAACATTCCAGCCACCGGCTGGCAGACACAAAAAGGACGCAACTTACAGTTCTGCAATGGAAACATCTTACAGCACAACTTTTTAAACTATTAGTAACTATTGCCTTCTGAACTATGCAGCTCGTCACAATGAGCATAGCAAGTTAAAGGACTATAACACCCAGGGATTTTAGTTCGATTTCACTCTAACCTCAATTTTATTACCATAAGTCCAGTTTGTCATCAGAGAGCTCCATATCACACTTGATGGGCAGATTCATCTGCCTTCACTCTGTGCATGTGGTTGATGCATGAATAGTAAGGCAGTAATACATCTCTATTTAAACCAAGCCTTGGAATCTGTCCCAAATGACATAGTCTCCCATAAGCTGGGAAATCTGGTCTAGACCACAGAATGTTATGGGGTGCACACCTGTTCACAGAATCATCATCAAAAGGTAGTTAACAGCATTTCATTGTCATCCCGGGGAAACAAAAGAAGTCACATTTGGCAGGAGTTGGACCTGGGCCTAGAGCTACTTGACATTTTTATATAACAAATTAGAATAGTTGATAGAATTGTCACAAAGGATCTGTTTTTAAGGTAAGATTGAAGCACTAATTTTTGTACAGAGCTTCTGTCTGTGCCCAGCCATGATTAGGAGGGATTAGGTGGAGAACCTAACGTTGATATAGCAACCCTGCTTTGTAGTAAGTCAGACTCCTGGTGATGAAAGGCTTGGGTGTGGAGATGGCCCTGCAGGAAGAAGTGGGGAGGAGGAGCTGGGATGCTGTGGAGAAAGATAGACAAGACCCAGTGATGTCACCAAGTTCGTTCATACATTGATTCATTAATTGATGCTTTCATTTTTCATTCACTTATTTATGCATCAGATATTATAAGTGCCTACTATGTTTCAGGTTCTGTGGCAGGCACTTTGGACAAAACAGTTAACAAAATGTAGTTGGTCACTACGGGGAAGTAGCTAGGGCTGAGAAAGGACTCTCTGAAGTAAATATTGGGCATGAGGAGAACCGTGTTTCTTCTATCCAAGACGGGAGGACTGGGAGAAGGACCCTGAAGGAGATTTGTTCTTCTGCTTACTGCATTTGAGTTAACTTTGTGCTGTAGATGCTTCTCACAGAGATGAGGAAGCAAGAGATGTGAGGATATAGAGCTAAGTCTGAACAATTCACAGTTGTCCACTGGTGGCAAGAAATAAAAAATCTGGGACCAGAGGAACTTTCTTGGCAGGGTGAGTAGGTAGGAGGCCTGGAAGTGAGTCTTGGTCTTGGCCTCAGGGTATGGCAGGGTGGTTGGGGGATGAGGGAGGAGCAACAGAGTGAAGGAGATACATTTCAAAAAGTGTTAATTCACCTGGAACTCAGTTGTACAAGCTGTGCATTTAGGGAGTCGGCCTGTTGAACAGATTGCAACTAACTGGACCCAGATAAGAAAATGACCTGGACCTAGCACAATTCAAGCCTCAGTACTGTGGAAGAAACAAATGAGGCCCAAGCAGTTAAATAAATTATCTACTGAGTGCTTTTGTGTGCACTATGGGAATTTCAAGACTTAGGGGAGTGTGTCCAGAAAAGAACATTTAAAGCAATTTACATGTTGGCAGACAGGAACTTATAAGATGAAAAGAATCTAAGTTATTTAGCTGGGAGGGAAGGTTGATGGGGGAAATTATAGAAATTGTTAAACAGATGTCTAGTAAATAGATGTCAGCTTCTGTAAGAATACTTAAAAAATTTTTTTTGTGTGTGTGTTTTTTAAGACAGAGTCTAACTCTGTTGCCCAGACTGGAGTGCAGTGGCACGATCTCAGCTCACTGCAACCTCCGCCTCCTGGGTTCAAGCAATTCTAGTGCCTCAGCCTCGCAAGTTGAGTAGCTGGGACTACAAGCGCTCACCATCACACCCAGCTAATTTTTGTATTTTTTTTAGAAGAGACAGGATTTTGCTATGTTGGCCAGGCTGGTCTTGAACTTCTGGCCTCAAGTGATCCGCCCACCTCGGCCTCCCAAAGTGCTGGGACTACAGGCATGAGCCACTGCACCTGGCCTAAAAATACTTTTAAAAAAAGGTTTAATTTCCCAAGTATGGGAAGACTCCTAGATTAAGGGGAGAGAATTTTGGTTTTAACCTGAACTTGCCACCACTGTGCTGTAAGATTCAGTTAGGTTAAATACTTTGACCTCATTGAGCCACTGTCTTCCCATTTGTAAAATTTAGAGATTTGGCAGATGATCCCTAAGATCATAACCTAAAAAAAAATGGGTTATATATGATAGTAATTACTGTTTTAACTTATTGAAATTCAAAGAAACCTGAGTCTGATTAATTTGAATGCAAGTCTGATGTGATACTTACAAATTCAGCACATAAAATGAATCTAAAGAGTGCTTGCTTAAGAAAAAGCTGCTTAGCTGCTCATTGACGCTACTACAAAACATTTTAAAATAATAAGATTTAAAAAATAGGCTAAGTATACTAGTTCAAACTTGCTTGTCATCTTTAAAACAGGTCCCTGGTTTAACAGAGTTGGGTTGTCGTTGTTTTTTAACGCTTTGAATTAGTTTCTTGATTCAGTGGCAAAGGGTGATGATAGTTCTTCCTATTGAAAGAGGTTTTTCCCAACACCTTTGCCATGTCTGCCCTCAGGGAATTTCAGATAATAAGTAGCACCAAGTTGGCCCTCTAAATTTGCCCCCCTCTCCCTGCCACAGCATTTAGCAGATTGGATGAAAATGTGTCCGCAGAGATTAGATATTCCAGTGACCACACTGCATTTTTCTGCTCTGAAAGCTATCTCTCGGATCAGCCCTCTACCTCTGGTTTATCGGGAGGAGAGTATAGACAGATAACATCCTTGCGATGTGACCCTGACCTTTGTCAACCTTTGTTAATGCTTCATCTGAAGTCAGGCCTAATGTTTGTAAACAGGATATAATTAAGGCTGGGAACTGACAGGGTCTGACATTAAGACAATGCAGAGTTGGCAGGGAATGGTCTGTGAGATGTCAGCTCGCATTGTGTTCTAAGTGCCTTCATAATAATTAGTGTCCTCTGTCTGAAGGAAGTTCACTCAACTTGGATTAATCTGTCACAGCATGGAGGCCATCCTTGGGAGGGCAAGTGTTTCCTCTGATAAACCTTAGAACAAGTATGAGAAAAAACCAAAGAGGCTCAAAAGAAAACTGTGAAAGTCAAGACTGCTGGTGACAGGTGCTGCCTGAAAATTAGAAACAGGAAATAAGGGGGATGGGGGGAAACTCCCTCCCTGCCCCCGACCCTTCACATCCCAATCACAAAGTGAATGCAGGAGTTTACAGTGATCAGAATCGATTACAGTGATCCCAGCCCTCCTGATCTGGATGCCGTGAGTAGGCACAGGACTGTAAGTGTTCAGAAAAGCTTGCGCATAAACAACATTGTTTGGCTTTTGCCTTAACTGGCACGATGCACGTGTCTGAGATTGCCCCCAACCTATAAGAGGATTTTGGTTTAACATGTAACTGATCCAAAGAGACTGAATCTGCTTTCTGTTATCAGAAGACATTTGTTTGAGCATCTGCTGGTAGTTGGTGTGGTACAAAGTGAGTCAAGAGATGCGTGAGCCTGATGCCGAGCGGCTGCTGTCAGTAGCCTTTGAGTCGGCTTGGACTCTTCCCGAATCGCAAAGCAGGCATAGAAAGCAGAGACTCAAATGGATACTGTACACCAGTGTTCATAGCAGCACGATTCACAAAGGCTGAAAGGTACAAACAACTTAAATGGCCATTGGCAGACGAGCAGATTAAAAAAATGTGGTGTAAACATACAAAAGGAATATTATTCAGCCTTAACAAGGACAGAAATTCTGACACATGGGTGAACCTTAAAACATTATGCTAAGGGATATAAGCCAGAGACAAAAGAACAAATAATGCATGGTTCCACTTTCATGAGATGCCTAGAATTGGCAAAATCACAGAGACAGAAATTAGAACAGTGGTTACCAGGGGCAGGAGGAAATGGGGGAGGAGGCAGGAGGAAATGGAGAGTTACTGGGTACCGAGTTTCAGTTTGGGATCATTAAAAAGCCCTGGAGATGAGTAATGGTGATGGTTGTACAACAGTGTGAAGGTACTTAATGTCACTGAACTGTACACTTAAAAATGGTTAAAATGGTAAATTTTATCTTATGTATGTTTTACCATAATCAAAAAAATTTTTGAAGTGGTGATAGAAAAATAGATTTTTCAAGCTAGATGAGCCTTCAGGGCTTCTAAACATCAATCATGACATCAGGGAAGTGACAGGATTTATCCAGGGTCACACCAGGACCTGCTGGTGGAGCCTGCTCCTGACAAACGGGCCATTCACTTTTTAACACCAAGTTCTAGTCTTACACAGGGAACCTTTTCTACTGAGCTTTTGGGGAAGATGAAGCCCTGAGGCACATCAATAGCAGGTCTCTTAGGCATTTATCTTACTGTAGAGTTTAGTGACTCTTCCTTGAATTTGTTTGTATTTATTTAGCAACTTTCAAAGGCCTATATTTGCATAAGACTCTTTAGGTCTCGTTCAACTCCAGAACTTGATATTTCATCATTGTATATAGGCAGGATGACTATAGCTTCACACTTATTTTGTAACTAAGAATAAGACTAATATCTTTCATTAAGGCATTGAATTTTTCCACTGGGTTAAGTAATTGTTTTATAAACCTCTTTTCAGTGAGAAATAAAAGAAGCCATGTAATATTCCCAGTAGAATGATCAGAAAGGAATGTTATATCAAAGAGGCAACAACTTTGAATATGTATTTTAGGAAAGAATCTATTTTAGGAAACAATAATTTTATTTTATTATTTTTCTAGTTGCATAGCCTTCTTGCATCAGGAGATGGTGCTGCTCATATGAGAATAGTTTCTTATCATTACCACACTTATTTCACTGTCACCAAACTTATTTACAGGATTGACAGGCTGGGTAAGAAGAGTCTCACAAAAAATGTGTTTGTGCATGTGTGTGTGTGTGTGTGTGTGTGACTGTGTGCTTGTGTGTGTTTACTCTTCTTTTGTATTAGATATTAACGTCCTGAGGCAAATTTTCAGAAGCTTAAACTTCAGAAAATAACTCTTTTGTCTTTTTTTTTTTTTTTTGCACTCACACCTTTCTATAGAAGCAAATTTCCTATCAAGTTCCTTTTTGTGTCATTCATCAGTTTACTGTTTCCCATCCTATTCCCATGCCAGATTTTACAGTGGTTAAAACAATTCATGGCACATGCTCAGTGATGAAGTGTAGGGATAGGAGAAAATAAAGAATACTCAACAAAATAATTCTGGGATTTTCTTTTCTGAGTTCTCCCACCATGTTTGAAAGTATACAGAGGGATGAATGTGGAGGGACCCTTCTTGAATTACCATCCACTTATCACCAGTCCCAAACGTTAGGTACAACTATGACCTATTGAGCACATACTATATTCAAAATATTATTTCATTTAGTTTTTGCAATAGTCTCTTAAAAGAGTTCTTTTCTCCATGGATTGAACTGAGATTTAAGAGGCTAAACAAGTATCTCATGGTTACTTATTAAGAAATGGCAAGTTGGGATTTAAACCAAAATTGGTCTTTGCTCTTTCCACCGTGGTAGGCCTTTTATTCTTCCATATAAATGAAGCCAGGGGAAAAAGAAAACCCTATAAAACCCCTCTTTTTCTTCCTTACTCCTCCTTTCTGAAAGCAGACACCTTAATTCAGACAAGTTAGTTCAAGACTCAATTGATAAATTCCCTAGTAAGAGGGAGGGCTGTATGCCTTTAAGTAGACTGGCATGAAGGAATGAAGGCATGAAGGAGGTACCAGCCTCCATCAGCCTGACGTCAACAGTGTTTCCAAAGAAAAGGACTAGCAAATTAAGCTAACAATTGGTTAATTTTTCATTACCCAAATTAAATTACCCATTTACCTACACGTGTTTACAGACTGTAAGTTGAAGATTTGTCTGAGGAGAAAGAGAAGTTTGCTTTAGTGGCTGACAAGGGGAGAGATCTTTTCAGAGGCACCATTGGAGCCAAAGTGATAAACCATTTCGTACAGGAAGACTAGCACTAACACCCCATGTGTAGGGTAGATAGTTGACCAACAGTCTATATCACTGGCATTGTGATTGAGACTCATTTTTAATATTATCCAGACAATTCAGGGATATGTGTTTCTCATGATTAGTGAAGAGAGAAGAAGTTTCCTCCTTGATGAAGGACGAGACTGAAATATAGCCTGAGATTCAGTTAAGCGGAAGAATGTGTGAATTTTAAAAACAAATGGCTTTCCAACCATCATGACTTAGAAAAGAGGGAGAAGGAAAGATACACACACTGTTCAAAGCCAGAGAGATGAGCCAAATTGAGACCAAGTAACTCTACTTAACCTTGGGAGCCTTCTTAACTAAATGTAGTATTATCCTTCCAGGGACTACCTCCTCACCCCAGGGTAAGGATGGCTGCATTCTGTGGCTGTTAGATGAAAGAGGAAAAGACAGAGAAGCATCTTACAGAATTAATTTTGGTGCCCTAAATATTGGCATGTAAATATATAACCCCTGGAAGAAAAAAAAAAAAAAAACAACAAAGCAGAGCATATAAGGCTTTTTAAAGATAGGTAAATCATTTTCTTTTCAAATGAAATTCAGTTTGACTGCATGAAATATGAACAGTAATTAAATGCACAGTCTGTGGGCCTTCCATACTTTAAAGTGCTTTCTTTAAAAAAAAAGAAAAAAAAGAAAAAAAAGAGTACTCACCTCAGACAGGCCAATTACCCAAGAATGATGAAGTCAAGAGGAAAGTCGCTAAATTTCTTTACTTGAGTGATCACAACCCCAGCCCGTGATTAGTCCCCACGGCACCAGCGGGGATGTGGCAGGGACACTCACATTGGAAGACTTCAAATAGTCATTTCCTTGGTTAAAATAAAATCTGACTTCACTAAATAGACAGTTTTTAATCTCAATTGGACATCTGAAGATTTCTCAAGCTGTTGTTGGCTGCAGCAGAAACAAATTTTTCTGCTTTGTTGATTAAACCAGTGGTCTCCACCATTGCTTATCGGCCTGCAACGAGCTGTTCTTTTTAATTAAAAGTGAGCCACCACGAGAGAGCAATTAACAGCTAGTAATTACTGTGCTCTTCAGAACGGCAACATTTTGCCTTTCATTCCAATTATATAATGGACAAGTGGGTTTTTGATCTTCAAATTAGTGAGCTCTTGTCCTCCTTGTTTGGAGGCAGAATTGGCAGGTTAATGATGGCCTGTGGGGGCACTCTTTCCTCTGACTGATGTGAGGCAAGAACGCCTTAAAGGAGGCAGTGAGAGCCTTTTAAGACCTGCAGTTCCACCTTTATGATAAAGACAGAGAAAGAGTCTTTACTTTCAGAGGGTTTTGATGAGGAGGAAAGATAGGCTTACATGTGGCCTCCAAACAGTGCCATGTGCTTTTCCTTCTTCTTATCTTCCAGCAAAAGGTGACCAAGTTTTAAAACATGGAAAACTGAAAGTTTCAGTTGTGCAAGATGGCTAAGTTCTGGAGATCCAGTGAACAGCCTGATGACTATAGTTAGCAATATTGTATTGCGTACTTGAAATTTTGTTAAGAATGTAGATCTTAAGTGTTCTTACCGTGTGTGCACACACGCATACACACATACATACACTCACGCAAGATTACTGTTAGGTGACTATATATGTTAACTAGATTGATTGTGGTAATCATTTCACAATGTGTATATATGTACATATATCAAGTTATGTACCTTAAATATATACAGTTTTTATTTGCAAATATACACCAATAAAGCTGAAATAAACCCAGGGAAAACTGGAATTAGACTATGCGATGCTTTGGTATGCCTTTGGTAAGGACATAAAATACCACATGTTGGCAAAAAAAAAAAAAAAAACAAAAAAAAACCTGCTCTAGGATTAAGAAAGAATTTTGACTTTATTTAAACTTGTTGTAACTACTTTGAGAATTACAGGGTATGATATACTTTGGATACAATGGAATCTTATCTTAATCGATGATAGTATATGAGGAGTAGGCTTTGCATTTCTATCAGATCTAGTATAAACACTGAGATTATAAATAGAGGAAGTTGGATATTTTTGTTTTAGACATGTTTGTTTTCTGTCTCCAATCTCTGCTATTCATGCAACAACACAGATGGAGCTCTACTGTATTAGAGAACAGTCATGTGTCAATTGCTCCCCATACCCCTACCTTTTGGTGGCGGCAGAGGGTAGCCTCCTTTTTGGGCCAGTAATTAGCTGCAGGTACAAAAATGCAGATGCAATCAGCCAGCTATGCTTCTGCTAAACATAAGCATATATTTTATTTATATGCTTATGTTGAGAGTGTGATAGCTATAGCAATTATTTTGGTCACGAATCACTTCGGGGGGGATTTCTTTAAATAATATAAATTTGTAACATGAAACCCCTGCTTTCTGGATAGGCAAAAATCACATCCCACCTTGAAGAGGCAGAGTCAATAAGCTTCTGTTTTGTCATTCACTTGCCATTGCTATCCTTTGATAGGATCCCACAAGTCTCATTTAGGCAGCCAGGCTGGTTGGTGGAAGGTACAATTTTGTTGCGTATGGAAACAAATGATGCAGTATGAAAGGAATTTGAGTTTTTGAGTGTGGAATTTGATTTATGAACTCTTTTCAATAATGTTATATGAAAATGAAGTGGAGTAGAATTATAGTTAGGTGCACATAATAACCATTACCTAAACTTTCAAGATGTTGAGAATACTTTAAAAAATGAGACTTAAAGCAATTAAATAATTGAGTAGGAAAAATAAGTACCTCACATATGACTGAATTCTGTCAGAGAACATCTTCATTGAACACTTTACTGGTCCAAGTCTTGGTTGCTGGATTTTAGCATCCCCATTGAGACAGAGCTCCAGCTGAAGTGATGTAGCCTAATAAGTTTGAACCACCTCCCACATTCCCACCCCCACCAAATGGCAAGTCTGGGCATCTTCTCCATTAGGTTGTGCAGCCATTAAATTTAAACACACACACACACGCACAGACACACACACCTCTTTCTTTCTTTCTTTCTTTCTTTCTTTCTTTCTTTCTTTCTTTCTTTCTTTCTTTCTTTCTTTCTTTCATTCATTCTTTCTTTCTTTTGAGAGCAGCAGTCACCTTTTCCCTGAGACATCTTGAACAAGGTGTGACTTTTGATCTATTTTCAGAGATAGCTTTTAGTTCAAATCTATTAGTAACTTGTGGGATTCAGTTTTTGGATGGCCAGACATCTAAAAGTAGAGTAAAGATTCAACATATAGCTTTAAACAGAGTTTTACATATTGAAACAATTGATACTATTACAAGAACGATATTCACTAGCATGCCTCATTTAGAACCACGGTCTATGTTACAGTGCTACTAGATGATGCTTTGAAATCACAACTTATTTTGCCAATACAAATACCATATACTTTGCCCATGAACTAAAGTTCTGGAGCCAGATGGAAAAAATATGCTTTGGTATGTCTCCTTCTTCTTAACAGCTGAAGACTTTGAAGAAATAACTACATAGGTTTTTTTCCTTTCACTGTTGGGTTGTACAGTGTTTGTAAAGGGTGGGCTATTGAGTTTGAGATGTACATCTATTAAGAAGCAAATTTTGATTGATATAAGTTAAATTTCTTGAAGTGTAATGTAGCAGGTGGAGGATAAAGAAGTCTAGGGGATAAAATGAAGGCCCTTTTTTCTTTGTAAACCTAAAAGAAAGGTTTCTAAGCTTTTTCAAAATGCAAGACTGTTCTGACTCAAATTATCGCATTAAGTGGGGGTAAATGTCTTTTCAATCACTGTAGTATTCAGAATCTTTATTTAATATATATGTCCTGTGATTTTCCAAATTCTAGAGATAAATTTAGTTTTTCTATTGATTATTATTTGTGCGGTTCTAGTTGTCATAGAATCTAATGGTATCTCCAATCTTTTCTTTGTCTAAGCCTTTGGGAACTGGAGGGATAAAGCTCTACACTGACATCTCTCTTTAGTGCTTCTGAGATGATATATAGTATGCACAGGAAAAATAAGGGCTTCAGATAATAGTTTTAATCATTTGTTGGTTATGTGAACTTGATCAAATTACTTAACATCTGTAAGTCCCAGTTCATTCTCTCTAAAATGGGATATTGGCACTGACTCTGCAAAGCTGTTGTGAGAATTTATTATAATAATACATGCCAACGAATTGCCTGGCATGTGGTAAGTACTTAAATAATGGTTGCCATTATTGTTGTTAGTGTTCTCAATTCATTTAATTTACAGTGACTTTTTGCTTTCTTTTATATGGCATTTGAATTCAGGAAAGAAGTATTTGGGAAAGTTAGTCAACAGTAGGCATTGATAACCTAATATATGAAGTATATGGTTTAATATGTTTATATCTTTATACAAATCTGAAAATATTACTGACAGAAATGGATGGCATTTTTCTAGAAGTTCTATGAACATACTTATAACTATCCAAAATTAAATTACTATTCATTTTTTCCTGAGGACAAATTACTCCTATAATGATGTTGAACTTCAAAGCTATTTTCACCATTGGAAAACCAAGCTCTATATTTAAAAAGTGTTGTATGATCGTCTTTATCTGTGGCAGAGTGTAAAGAACACTGAATTAGAAGTAATGAGATTACCATTTTCTTGTTCATTGAGCAACCCTGGGAAATTACTTAACATTTCTGCATTTGATGTATAAAAGGGTGTCTCTGGTGGCAGTCAACAGACACTGGCTTTGGCTAACTTAGGCAAAAGAAGATTTGTTACAATAGGTTTGGGAGCACACAGAATTGAAGGAAAGCTGGAAAATCAGACTTGGAAACGGGACAGTAGTCAAAGCTTCTCCAAGGAGTTTGAGATCAGGATACGTCTTGTAGCAGGAAGAATCTGATCTGGATTCTGCCACTGAAATGAAAATCTCTAAATATTTTTTGTGTCTTTATTTCTCTGTGCAAGCATCAAGTTCACAGAAAGGACTCCAGTGAGTTGTCTAATTTGGCAAGGCTGCCAGCTTGTAAGAGAGATGGGCTTTTGAGTCCAGTTTCTTGTCTATGTTCTGTGAGTAACAGGTGAATATTCAAAAGGAAATCAGAGCACTGTAGGAAAAGGAAGTAGATCCTGGCCTGCGAGAAAACAATAACTACAATGAGGATCATAAATAATCTTGCTTTTCCCACAATTTGTGAATATTACATTATGTGACATACGTGGTGATGCTAAATAAAGTCTAATGCACTGTGTAGCATTGTTGTTATCAGTTATTCCTCATGGATTTCAGCCAGTATAATCATTTGATACAGACCTTGAACCAGTAAGTGGCTGACCCAGCAATCATGTTGTGTAGCTACTTGTGGACAGTGTTTTATCCTTAAACATAATTATAAATTAAAAAAAATAAAAGCTCGAGTATAGCTTTGGAAGCCAACATTTCAATTAAAATCTTGAATTCATTCTCTACTTGAGGATGAGAAAACTCTAGCTAACATGAATGAGAGCCAAAAATGAATGAATTCTTTATTAGATTTTAAGCGAAGGAAGTTGGTAAATGACTAGCCTGGTCATTAAAAATCTTGTCAATGGTGTAGGAAAGAATGTTTTTTGTTTTTGATTGTAGACTTGCTTGTTGAGCTAGATGCAATAATAGGAATTTGTAGAAATGGCATGTAAACATTTTTTGTTAGTAATATTCAAATGAGTCTTTCAGAGCTGGGTTAAAAGCATGGCCTCCAGTAAGAGTTTTTCTGGTTTTCTTGTTTGTTTTTAATTGGTGAAGATAAAAATATTAAGTAGAACATCATTATATCTTGAATGTAAAATGCTTTTCAGTAATTTTTTGAGAAAATTCAGTAGTCATGCTTTTCACTTTTTAAAAAAAATTCTGATATCTGTTTTCTAGTCTTTAGCTCTAGGGATGTAATTTCCAAAAATGAGATGTAAGAAATGGGATGTCTGTTAGTGTTCATTACATTATACAGAGTCACACAGAATGGAATCTGTATGTTAATGTACTTAACTCAACCCAGGCATGTATATTCAAATTCTAAGCAAACCTTATAGTTACCCTGTTATCGTTGGAAATCTGAGAATAATATTTCTAAATAAGTGTTTTTGTTAAATCTGGAGGGGCCTGATTGTATAGGTACCTTAATGCAGGCATTAACAGAGAGAGAAGTAAGTGTATTCCTGGATTCTAAAGACAAATGCATTGAGTTTATAAAAATCTAGACAATGATCAAATTGAACTTAATTTCTATTTAAATTAAGAATAAATTGATTTTTCTTAAAACTTTTCTTTATTAACTTTTCCTCATTCCTACTGAGACGTTATTATTTTAACAACTGTGTCAATGTATAGGTGGAAGAGATTAAGTTTATATAATGAGATTTAGCCCTGTTTTTAAAATAAGCAACATGTTATATAATCTAATAGTATACATGTAGGTGAATAATTAAACCTAAAATATACAATCAATTAAAACTACTTTTGTATTAGAACAATTACTTAGGATTTTGAAATGCTTCTTTAAAATTATATAATTGCTTAGTAATTGAATCCTTATAAAATCGGTTCATGTGGAAAATGTTAAAATTTTAAAACATTTGTTTTTGCCTGATAAAGCAATAGAAAATGAGTTTTTTTTGTATAAACCATTAAAAAGTTTGTTTAGAAAAGAAAATGTCACCTATAATCCTGTCACTCAGAAACAAGTACCATTATTATTTCGCAGTATTCAAGATTCTAATGTTGAATTTGCTTTTTCTCCATATATCAATTTTTAAAATATGGTTTTGTCTCTTTTAGACATAAACAGATTTCATCTATGTATTTATTCAAAAGCTGAATAATCAATAAATGATTGAAACTTTTAAAAAAATGGTTATAAAAAAGCCATCAGACTTACGGAAGATAAAGGAGTATGTACCTATTTGATTGCCTAATCCACTGCTCTCATGGAAGGCCTGTCCAAATGCCATCAGTAACTTTTATTGTGTGGAGCTTCATCCAGTTGTATTTAACTTTCAGATATATCATCTAACAGTATCCATTGATAGACTTTTATGATCTAATAAATAGGCTTTTTCTAATATTTTTATTCAGTTATTTCTTCCTTTATCCTACTGTTAAATTATTAAACATTATTAAAAAAACTATAAAATGTGACTGATTGAATATAGTGCTGTCTGGGAAATTTCACACTGTTTCCATAAGTGACTATAAAGAAAGATCTGTAGTTTTAACAGGATGTTTTTATCTCTTCTGGAGATAGATAGTGAGGGCTACAGAGCCTTAGAAAATATTACCAAGCTATATATTTTTATTCTTGCTTTTCCTCTATTGGTTACCCTTAATATACATTATAATTTTTAATTTTCCTAAAAACGTCTTTAGTTAATAGTCTTAACCTCCTCCCTAGGAAGACAAAGACTTTAATACATTTTAACGTCCCTTCAATCTCTTGCATGCTCCGGTCATCAACTCCCATTTTTCTCATTATTATGTTCTAGCTTCTTTTAAAGCATATAATGCTTTAGATATATCAGCATGTTCTGTTGACTTATTTGGTCATTGTCATTCCTTGCATCCCATTCTTCTTCTTTTTTTTTTCCCCCAGTTGAAGTAAATTGTTTAGTACTTCTTTCCAAGATAGCTCCTGAGAAGTTAGCTTTTTTAGGTCTTCTAAGTCTGGAAATATCTTCTTGTCTGCTCTCTTGAATGATGGTTTGACAACTGGATACAGAATTCTGGTTTAGTTATTTTGCCTTGGAACTTTGAAAATATTTGTCCATTGTTTTTTAGCAGTTCTGGTTATTGAGGAGAACAGTTCTGTCATTCTGACTATTCTCTTTTGTGGGTAATCTGTCTTTTCTCTCTGCAAGCTTTTAAAATTTTTCTCTTTATCCTTGACCTTTTGAAGTTTTACTGCAATGTCTCTAAGTTTGAGTTTTTCTTTTTTGATACTTCTTGTGACTCTTTCTAGTGCTCATGCCTTTTATTAATTCTGGAAAACTTAGCCATGATCTGTTCAAATATTGTATCTCTTCTGTCCTTTCCTTCTGGTATATATACATATAAACATATGGCTATTTATATACTCATATGTATATATTCTTATATCTCTTAACTCTGATTTTTAAATATCTTTATTTCTTTATTCTGTGAGATTTATTGTTTCTTCATAAAATTAACTAATTTTCCCTTCAGTTCTATGCAGTTTATTCTTTAGCCCATGTATTGAATTTTTTATTTCACACTTTTCCATTTTAAAATTTCCAATTTTTTTCATAAGTATTGTTCTTTTTATAGCCCTACTTTTGTTTCACTGAGGCTAATCCTCCTTTTCCTCTTAGAGAATTTTAAACATCATTATTTAAAGTCCTTTTCAGATTGCTTAGCTATTTCTATTTCTTTGTATAGGTTTCCCTTCTATTGGGCTTATCAATTACCTTTACAGTGCTGATTTTCTTGTATGAATTTATTTTTTAAGAGCTTATCTTGCATGGGAATTTTCTTGAATGCATTCTTCCCTGTATGTAATTCAGCAGTTGCCTCATTTCCACCAGGTCTTGTGATAGTGTGGATAGAACTATTTTGCCTTCTGTTCAGAGGCTGGCAGTGAAGTTTTAACTCTGGCTTTATGTAGTGTACTTGGGTCATGTGTGGGGCAGGCTCAGGCCCTTTTCTGTATAAACACCAAAACCCAAAACTTGCTGTTCATCTTTGGGCATAACCCAAACATCCTTTATTATTGTAGATTTTCTTTTCTTTTATGGTCCATGAAAACTTTCTTGCTTTTGGACAGAGTTTCACTTTCATATATTTTAAAAATCATTATCCATTATTTCTGATTTTTGAACAGGGGGCAATTTTGGCATATACTTGCACTGCCATTTTGGTCTGTTATTTTCATGGGATTTAAAAATAAGTTTTGTTTTCAACAGATATTTTTCACACAGGTAAACACGTTTTTACTAAGTCTTCTTTATTAATTTAAGATATAATATTTCAAATTACACTTAACCGATATGGAAGAAATAATTGTGAACATTGGTATAAATTATGTGTTTTGTCATCCTGGACTTCAAAGCTCCTTGGATTAAACATTCATGAAGAAGAATCAATAGAGAGAACAGAAATAAAGGACATATTCAGTTGAAGTTTGAAGGAGTTTTTAAGAATCTGGAGAAGAGAAGGTACAAAACAGTAACTTTTGTTTTTTCAGCTGATTTATCAATGTGATTCACACATTTCTGAGGCCACAAACAGGATATATGGCATATGTTGGCCTAAGAAACAAAACAAAACAAAACGTTTCTTTTGTACTTTATTCGGTAAATAGCTAAAGCCTACATATGGAATTTTTGTACTGATTCACTCAGCAAACACATTGACCTTATATGAGTTTAACTTTATTTAGACATAATGGGAAGCCATTGGAATGTCTGAAATGTGAGGAGATATAATCAGAATTATGCTTTAGGATGTTTGTTTTGGCAAAGGTATGCAGGATGAATTACAAGAGAGAACAACTGGCCGGGCGCGGTGGCTCACGCCTGTAATCCCAGCATTTTGGGACGCCTAGATGGGTGGATCACCTGAGGTCAGGAGTTTGAGACCAGCCTGGCCAACATAGTGAAACCCCATCTCTACCAAAAATAACAACAAAAGAAAAAAATTAGCCGGGCGTGGTGGCAGCCACCTATAATTCCAGCTACCTGGGAGGCTGAGACAGGAGAATCACTTGAACCCAGGAGGCAGAGGTTGCAGTGTGCTGAGATCACACTGCATTCCAGCCTGGGCAACAGAATTCCATCTCAAAAAAAACAAAAAAAAACAAAAAAAAAAAACAAACTGTAGAATTAGAGAGCTAGTTAGTGGGCTATTGCAAAAGAAACATTGTGAGTAAATGATAAGGACCTGAAGTAGGTTGTGACAATAGGGATAGAAAGAACAATATAATAAGGTAAGAATAAGCAGGACTTGGTTGCTGATAGTAAGTGGGAAGCAAGGAGTCAAGAGAAGTCAAATATGAACTGTGGCATGGGGAGAATAATAATTGCCATTAAAAAAATTACTAAATCAGACTGCTAGGATTAAGGAACTAAAGAGTCTGCTCATTTTAATGTGTTATGAATTTATAAACTCTTTTTCAGAAGGAATGGTAGCAATAAAGAGGAAAGAAATAGGGTAATAGTTTGAATGGATAGAAGGCCAAAATCTTTCTTAAAGTTTATGCATGCTTGGCTGTGTTTATTGAATATAATCTATTTTCTGGGGGTCCCAAAGAAAATTTTTCTGTAGCCATCACAGCTACCTGTAAGCATTTATTGTTCGTTACCATATGTTTAGAAAATAGAATCAAGAAAGAACCATTATTTTCTTTTTGATTTTCACATGATTTGGATTTTCCACTGAAGTTCAAGCAAAAGTCAACTTGAGATCTTGGGAATGAACTAAGATGTGGAAATGCTTAGGTCCAGCCATGCTCCGAGGAAGGCTTTATGATGGAGATGGAATCAGATACTGAAGGAAAGAATTCGAAGTCATTGCAGGGTTATCTCCAGCCAGAGGGGAAATGGCCAGTCAGGAAGAACAACTGGCACAAGGAGCCAGAGCAGCGGCTTGCCGATAACCCTCGGGAAGAGCAACCCTCTCTTTAAGGAAGTCACAGAATTAGCTTCCTGAAAAAACACATTAGTTTGACGATTCACTTGATCTCAAATGAGGTATGGATAATGGTGATTCTTTAAAAAAGAGACAGTTTTAGAAAACTTGAGAAAATCCCTCTTTTAGGTTACAAACATCACAAGGGTTTTAAAATGAAAGCTCTCAGCCAAGGGATAATAATAATTTCCATATGCACGTTTGGTTCTAACATGGGGATATGTTTCCAAAGATGGATGTATTGTCTCTCTTCAAGGGAATGTTTAAGGCTTTTAGAGGCAACTGGCTATCCACTGAATTCCAGTGAACTCCTGACAGACTCTGCACATCCCTAATATGTTTTCAGTGGTGAGAAATTCTGCCACTGGCCACTGAAGAATTTTCTTTGCTTCTTACTTTCCCCATAATAACAGGGCTTTTTCTTGTTTGAGGTGGTTCCCATATCCTAAATGCAGAAAAGAGAAAAGCTTTGCATGTCCTCATTTGTTCTCCATATTCATGACTTCTAGTTGGAGATAACCCTTTTTCTGGTAGGGTCGTTATGCTTACTATGTGTCAGGCACTGTTTTGAAGACTTTACATGTATAGCTCATGAGATCCTCACATCAGTCTTATGACACAGTTCTATTATTATCATTATTATTATTATTATACTTTAAGTTCAATTATTATACTTTAAGTACATGGGCATAACATGCAGGTTTGTTACATATGTATACTTGTGCCATGTTGGTGTGCTGCACCCATCAACTCGTCAGCACCCATCAACTCGTCATTTACATCAGGTATAACTCCCAATGCCATCCCTCCCCCCTACCCCCTCCCCATAATAGGCCTCAGTGTGTGATATTCCCCTTCCTGAGTCCAAGTGATCTCATTGTTCGGTTCCCACCTGTGAGTGAGAACATGCGGTGTTTGGTTTTCTGTTCTTGCGATAGTTTGCTGAGAATGATGGTTTCCAGCTGCATCCATGTCCCTACAAAGGACACAAACTCATCCTTTTTTATGACTGCATAGTATTCCATGGTGTATATGTGCCACATTTTCTTAATCCAGTCTGTCACTGATGGACATTTGGGTTGATTCCAAGTCTTTGCTATTGTGAATAGTGCTGTAATGAACATAGGTGTGCATGTGTCTTTATAGCAGCATGATTTATAATCTTTTGGGTATATACCCAGTAATGGGATGGCTGGGTCATATGGTACATCTAGTTCTAGATCCTTGAGGAATCGCCATACTGTTTTCCATAGTGGTTGAACTAGTTTACAATCCCACCAACAGTGTAAAAGTGTTCCTATTTCTCCACATCCTCTCCAGCACCTGTTGTTTCCTGACTTTTGAATGATTGCCATTCTAACTGGTGTGAGATGGTATCTCATTGTGGTTTTGATTTGCATTTCTCTGATGGCCAGTGATGATGAGCATTTTTTCATGTGTCTGTTGGCTGGATGCATGTCTTCTTTTGAGAAATGTCTCTTCATATCCTTTTCCCATTTTTTGATGGGGTTGTTTGTTTTTTTCTTGTAAATTTGTTTGAGTTCTTTGTAGGTTCTGGATATTAGCCCTTTGTTAGATGAGTAGATTGCAAAAATGTTCTCCCATTCTGTAGGTTGCCTGTTCACTCTGATGGTAGTGTCTTTTGCTGTGCAAAAGCTCTTTAGTTTAATTAGCTCCCATTTGTCAATTTTGGCTTTTGTTGCCGTTGCCTTTGGTGTTTTAGACATGAAGTCCTTGCCTATGCCTATGTCCTGAATGGTATTACCTAGGTTTTCTTCTAGGGTTTTTATGATATTAGATCTCACATTTAAGTCTCTAATCCATCTTGAATTAATTTTCATGTAAGGAGTAAGGAAAGGATGCAGTTTCAGCTTTCTACTTATGGCTAGCCAATTTTCCCAGCACCATTTATTAAATAGGGAATCCTTTCCCCATTTCTTGTTTTTGTCAGGTTTGTCAAAGATCAGATGGCTGTAGATGTGTGGTATTATTTCTGAGGACTCTGTTCTGTTCTATTGGTCTATATCTCTATTTTGGTACCAGTACCATGCTGTTTTGTAGTATAGTTTGAAGTCAGGTAGCGTGATGCCTCCAGCTTTGTTCTTTTGACTTAGGATTGTCTTGGCAATGCGGGCTCTTTTTTTGGTTCCATATGAACTTTAAAGCAGTTTTTTACAATTTTGTGAAGAAACTCATTGGTAGCTTGATGGGGATGGCATGGAATCTATAAATTACCTTGGGCAGTATAACCATTTTCACAATATTGATTCTTCCTATCCATGAGCATGGTATGTTCTTCCATTTGTTTGTGTCCTCTTTTATTTCACTGAGCAGTGGTTTGTAGTTCTCCTTGAAGAGGTCCTTTACATCTCTTGTAAGTTGGATTCCTAGGTATTTTATTTTCTTTGAAGCAATCCTGAATGGAAGTTCATTCATGATTTGGCTCTCTGTTTGTCTGTTACTAGTGTATAAGAATGCTTGTGATTTTTGCACATTAATTTTGTATCCTGAGACTTTGCTGAAGTTGCTTATCAGCTTAAGGAGATTTTGGGCTGAGATAATGGGGTTTTCTAAATATACAATCATGTCATCTGCAAACAGGGACAATTTGACTTCTTCTTTTCCTAACTGAATACCCTTGATTTCTTTCTCTTGCCTGATTGCCCTAGCCAGAACTTCCGACACTATGTTGAATAGGAGTGGTGAGAGAGGGCATCCCTGTCTTGTGCCAGTTTTCAAGGGAATGCTTCCAGTTTTTGCCCATTCAGTATGATATTGGCTGTGGGTTTGTCATAAATAGCTCTTATGATTTTGAGATACATTCCATCAATACCAAATTTATTGAGAGTTTTTAGCATGAAGGGCTGTTGAATTTTGTCAAAGGCTTTTTCTGCATCTATTGAGATAATCATGTGGTTTTTGTCTTTGGTTCTGTTTATATGCTGGATTACGTTTATTGATTTGCATATGTTGAACCAGCCTTGCATCCCAGGGATGAAGCCCACTTGATCATGGTGGATAAGTTTTTTGATGTGCTGCTGGATTCGGTTTGCCAGTATTTTATTGAGGATTTTTGCATGGATGTTCATCAGGGATATTGGTCTAAAATTCTGTTTTTTTGTTGTGTCTCTGCCAGGCTTTGATATCAGGATGATGTTGGCCTCATAAAATGAGTTAGAGAGGATTCCCTCTTTTTCTATTGATTGGAATAGTTTCAGAAGGAATGGTACCAGCTCCTCCTTATACCTCTGGTAGAATTCAGCTGTGAATCCATCTGGTCCTGGACTTTTTTTGGTTGGTAGGCTATTAATTATTGCCTCAATTTCAGAGCCTACTATTGGTCTATTCAGGGATTCAACTTCTTCCTGGTTTAGTCTTAGGAGAGTGTAAATGTCCAGCAAATTATCCATTTCTTCTAGATTTTCTAGTTTATTTGCGTAGAGGTGTTTATAGTATTCTTGATGGTAGTTTGTATTTCTGTGGGATCGGTGGTGATATCCCCTTATGAATCCCCTGGATTCATTGATTTTTTGGAGGGTTTTTGCGTCTCTATCTCCTTCAGTTCTGCTCTGATCTTAGTTATTTCTTGCCTTCTGCTAGCTTTTGAATGTGTTTGCTCTTGCTTCTCTAGTTCTTTTAATTGTAATGTTAGGGTGTCAATTTTAGATCTTTCCAGCTTTCTCTTGTGGGCATTTAGTGCTATAAATTTCCCTCTACACACTGCTTTAAATGTGTCCCAGAGATTCTGGTATGTTGTATCTTTGTTCTCATTGGTTTCAAAGAACATCTTTATTTCTGCCTTCATTTTGTTATGTACCCAGTAGTCATTCAGGAGCAGGTTATTCAGTTTCCATGTAGTTGAGTGGTTTTGATTGAGTTTCTTAGTCCTGAGTTCTAGTTTGATTGCACTGTGGTCTGAGAGTCAGTTTGTTATAATTTCTGTTCTTGTACATTTGCTGAGGAGTGCTTTACTTCCAATTACGTGGTCAATTTTGGAATAAGTGCGATGTGATGCTGAGAAGAATGTATATTCTGTTGATTTGGGGTGGAGAGTTCTGTAGATGTTTATTAGGTCCGCTAGGTGCAGAGATGAGTTCAATTCCTGGATATCCTTGTTAATTTTCTATCTCGATCTGTCTAATGTTTCCAGTGGGGTGTTGAAGTCTCCCATTATTATTGTATGGGCCTCTAAGTCTCTTTGTAAGTCTCTAAGGACTTGCTTTATGAATCTGGGTGCTCCTGTATTGGGCACATATATATTTAGGATAGTTAGCTCTTCCTGTTGAATTGATCCATTTACCATTACATAATGTCCTTCTTTGTCTCTTTTGATCTTTGATGGTTTAAAGTCTGTTTTATCAGAGACTAGGATTGCAACCCCTGCTTTTTTTTGTTCTCCATTTGCTTGGTAGATCTTCCTCCATCCCTTTATTTTGAGCCTATGTGTGTCTCTGCATGTGAGATGGGTCTCCTGAGTACAGCAAACTGATGGGTCTTGACTCTTTATCCAGTTTGCCAGTCAACACAGATCTATTATTATCTCTTCTAAAAGAAGAGGAAAGGAGCCCCAACTTGCTGAAAGTTCTCGGCTTGTAAGTGACCAGCCATCAGTCACCATCACTCTTCCATGCTGCCTCCGATAAGTACAACCTGACTAATGGCTTTGAAACTGAAGAGGTTTTGTGAGTGACTGGTTCATAGTTTTGATAGGGAGACCTGTGTCTAAATTACCAGTGTATTCAGGTTTGGGTCTTTTATCCTCATTTGGAAAAGCCATGGAACAAATGAGTAAGGAATATGAAAATATGCTAGTCTCTCCATTTCTTATAGGTGTTATGAATAGTACTTCTTTGTAATTAAAAGTTGTTTCAACTAAGAAACAAGCATTCTTTTGAAAAATATGGTCTCTTCTATTATGTAAAAGAACCAGACCAGACAGGTTGGCACTAAAAAGACAGCTGTGTAAAATGCAGACTCTAATTGTAGCTCAGAATATTATAATATGGTGTGTTTAGAAATAATTACCAAAGAATAAAAACTTAAATGAATATCATATTTGTGGTGAAACTTTCTGTACAATTGAACCATCTGCTGCTCCATCCCTGTCCTCCCCCACATACAATTATAGTCAGTTGTGATGAGATTCTACCTTTTCCACCACCCAGGCTTATCAAAGCTATAAACTGGTCACATAATTCACAGAAGCTTAAAGATACGTGGAGAACTTGGATAGGGTCCAGGGGAGAGCAATGAAAATGATTAACGGGTTGGAAAACAGCACTGATGAAAAAAGATGAATGGAATCAGGATTACCGGTATTGGGAAGGTTTAGAGGTGACTTAATAACTGTCCTCAACTGTATGAAGGACTATTAAGAGAAGCATGGTGACCAAATGTCTTCCAAGAAGTAGAAAAGGATCTAGCCTACAACAGGGAAGATTTAATCTAGATGCGAGTTTCAAACAGGATTCTCCTCTCCATCCTCACTAGTGTCATTTATTGACTCTCTTCTGTTCCTTGGATCATCATTATTGATTTTTAATGATAAGGATGAAGGTGAATGGCACCATGGCTGAAACAGTTTAATAGATAACTAAAAAGTTTCTTCTTATGAAGGCAGTGACTCTCAGTTGGAAGTTTGGAGTAGAAAGATGAATCAGAATCACCCCAGGGGGAGCTTTTACAAAATACAGATGCTCCAAGGTCCATCACTGTCCTCTACCTTCCCTTGAAGAATAAGTGCTTTAAAAGATTGTGCTCTCAGTTAGTTAATACAGATAGGTGAAAGCAGGAAGATCTTAGTGGTGTATAATAAAACTTTGGTGATAAGTGTATTCAATGGGGTGTTTTGATTCGTTGACCATTTTAGTTAGCTTATAGCTAATTTATTTCAATGCTTATATCTTGAGAATAGTTTGATATTTTTATCTTTTCCTTGCTTTAATTGTATTCTCAACAGTTAGAACTTGTGGCATCTGACTTCCTGGGTAGCAGTTTTGCAAAGCAGAGCAACATGGATCAAGAGTAAGGCAAAGAGTGGGCTTGGTATTTGGGCTGCCTTACACCCTTAGGAGCTAGAGAGGAAGAACTGGGCAGTGTAAACTGTCAACTTGTTAGTTTTACCAATAAGTTTACTCTCTGAAAATATTCCCTCTCAAAAATTTATCACTGAAAATCGCAAGAGCAAAATCACTTAAAATTAAGTATTTCTTTTGGGTAATACAAACTGATATTGTCCCCTGTTTTAAAATATTAAGGTGGAGGAAATAAAACACAAGGCAAACAGAGAAGACAGTGAAATGGTCAGTGTCATATCTACATGTTATGAGAATGCTGTATAATCATAACAATTATTTTCACTCAAAAGTTCTACCTCTTTGATCTAGCTCAAATTTCACACTAACCATCAAAGATGATTGCTGCATAAATCTGTATTCTTTCCTACCGTTTAAGGTTATTGGTACTTTGATTAATTTAACCACATGTTAGTGTCAGGTTGAACACATTCATCTTCTGTTTCAAAGTGTGTACTCGTCAGTCTCTCTATGGTTCCTTCCCTTCAGGCCTTATTTTATCACGTTTAAGGAGACTCTCTTGCCTGTCTTTATCTTGTTAGGCTTTCAACAGCTTAAGTTGAATCTTCATTTTTTCATTCTGGCTGTCAAGCCTTCTTCAATATGCTCTCTCATTTCCCTATTCATAAAGTGTCAGGACTGTTTCTGTTTCACACAGCATTATATGCAGAGTCAGATGTTGCTACAGATTAAATCATTTCCCATCTGAGGAACTTCGGTTACATAATATATATACACACACACACACACACCCCCCCAGTATATGTGTGAAATAAATATATATACACACACACACATATACATACATATGTCTGTATGTCTTACATACATATGTATGTGTGTGTGTGTGTGTATATATTTACATACATATATATGTATGTAAGACAGTGTTCAAAGCAGAGTGTGGTGTTCCTCGTTAGATTCTAAGGGAACCGCAAAGTGAAGGAGGCAGCGATGTGGTTTTGTTACTGGTGGGAACTCCTGGTGCTATCTGAGAAGGGAGAAGCATCATTCAGGTTTTGCAAGAGATTAAAATTTCATTAATGCTTTTGAAGATGAGGAAAATAAAATGACAGTGTTGCACAGGTATTTAGAATCAAGTTTTATGAGACATGCTACTTGATCAAATAAACCATATTTGCAAATAAACCATATTAACTGTGAATTCTGTTCTTGAGCCCCCGTGCTTGGTACCCAGCAAATGTTCAAATATCTTTTTGAATGAATACATGAAGTTATATGGCATGGCTGGAGGCTCAAGAAAAATGATAGAACACAGTGACTAAAAAACATATTAGCTAAAGTTTCAGCGCTTGAACACCAAAATTGTTCGTTGTTCTGTCTATAGCTTTCTATTCTATTTAAATAAGAAAAGATAGGTATGTACGATTGTGTTTCTAAATATGAGTTATTATTATTATTATTATTATTGTTTGAAATGGAGTCTCTCTCTCCATTTCTCCAGCCAAGGCTGGAGTGCCGTGGTGTGATCTTGGCTCATTGCAACCTCCGCCTCCTGAATTCAAGCAATTCTCCTGCCTCAGCCTCTTGAATAGCTGGGACAACAGGTGCCTGCCACCATGCCTGGCTAATTTTTGTATTTTTAGTAGAGACGGGGGTTTAGCCATGTTGGCCAGGCTGGTCTTGAACTCCTGACCTCAAGTGATCTACCAGCCTTGGCCTCCCAAAGTGCTGGGATTAGAGGCATGATACACCATGCTGGGCCTAATATGAGTTAATTTTAGTGGTTACTCCATTTATTACTATTTCTTTTTTTTTTTTTTTTTTTTTTTTTGAGACAGAGTCTCGCTCTGTCACTCAGGCTGGAGTGCGGTGCCGTCCTTTAATGTGTTTATAGGTAGGGTTATATAATAATAGTTTTAAACACATGTATATTAAATAACTATATTTAACTTGATCTTTAATATTATTTTGTGACTGTGCTTATCACAAGTAGTTATTTTGTATTTCCTACTTAGGTTGAAAATATTATACATTGAAGGCAGAGATTGTTAAATATGATTCAGGGTAAAAATTCTAGAATAATCTTCTGTGGATGACAAGTCCTGAGGTTGGCCAAACCTATAATAATGTCTTTGGAATTGAGCAAAGGAATGAATGGAAAAGTGATTCATTTATTCAACAAGTTGTGCTGTCATACAATGGACTTGACTGCTGTTTCATTGAGTTGATCAACTAGGTCGTATTTTGCTTTTCATAAAGAGCTAATTTTTTTCTTACTCCCCCCAACTTTCTCTCCTATTTGCTATAAAATCTAAATAGCCTCATATCTATTTTCAACACTATGCATTTTCTCTTCCGTTAAAACTCTTCTTCAAAGTCAGTAGGGTCATGCCACTGATCCTAGGAAATTGAATGTGTGTTTGTGCTGAGCAGAATTGAAGACAATATTAATGTACCAAACTTGGGAAGATTTAAAAGCACTTATCTTTAAGAATTCTAGTCCCAGATAAAAGTGTTTTCTTTAATATTTAAATATGATCTGTGCATGTTTTATTGAGTTAAATGAACAAGGCAAAATATAGCAAAAATAGATGAAATTATACTACTTCTTGAACCAGGAAAAGAAACAACTTTTATAATTGACAATAGATGAATGTGATGTGGATTCATAGCATTTTGTACATTTAATCTTGGAGATCCCATGTTTCTGATTGAAACACGAAACTAGAAGAATTGATGAAGAAAGTGAAAATTTATCGTGTAATTTCTAAAACCCACTTGAGGTTGGTACAAATGTCTTATAAAGCTAGTTTTGTTGGTAATCGTGGCTCTGGTTGGTAACAATGCTGACTATATTTGTGAAACAAGCGGCCCAAACATTGGGATATGATTTCCTCTTAGTCTATTAGGAAGTTTTCACTGTTCTGAGACAAAATGAGAAAAATGTAGTTATTCATGAAGATAAATTGATTTCATTTCAAAGACTTTTGTCATTGTGAGATTATTATTCTTATTTTTCTGTCTTATAGTGCTTTTTCTTTTGTGAAATGTTAGCATGTGTCTGTATGTGTATAAAATTTATTTATTTTAATTACTGATATTTAAAAGTGTTGGTCTGAAATCACCAACCTAGAGCGTTTTCTAGTATCATCTGTAGTCCATACTCATGAGACCTGGAGGAAACGCCAGGCCTTTTGGTTAGGACATTTGCCCTGGGTGGATCTGCTTTGGTCAGCATTTGTCTCTGGAGTGACTTAAGACCTGATTCCAGGATTTCTAAATGGCAATATCTATTCTCCTTTTCCATATTATATACTCAATAATTCATTTTGTTTTTAATTATGAGATGTTTCAGACTGGGCATATTGACTCATAACTGAAATCCCAGCACTTTGGGAAGCTAAAGTAGGAGGATTGCTTGAGCCCAGGGGTTTAAGACTGGTTTGGGCAACATAAGGAGACCCGTCTCCACAAAAAATTAAAAAGTTAGCTGGGGATAGTGGTATGTGCCTATAATCTTGGTTACTCTGGAGGTTAAGGACAGAGGATTGCTTGAGCCCAGGAATTACAGACCATCCTGGGCAACATAATGAGACCCCGTCACTACAAAAAGCATTTTTTTTAATCTTCTGTAATATTTCAAATACATGAAAAAGAACATAAAAATACTTATATACTCAGATGTTAGCATTTTGCATATCTACTAACAAACTCTCTTTTGCAAATAAAGAAAATATTAGGGATAAAGGCCCACCCCTCCTTTCTCTCACTTTTCTTCTCCTATGTCCTAAAATTGGTGTAAAATATTTCCATATTCATTTTTGTACTTTTACCGTATATGTTCCACCATAAGCTACAGATTCTCTTTTGGTATGTTTTAAAATGTACATAAATGGTACTATACTGTACATATCATTCTTCAACTTGCTTTTTTTACTCAACATATTGTATTTGAGATTAATCCATGATGATAAAGGTTCAACAGATTTATTCACTTTAACTGTTGTGTAATATTCTATTCTATGAATACACCACAGTTTATGAATTTGTTCCTCTACTTAGAAAAATAGTTGAGTTGTTTCTGCTTTTCTGTCATCACACACAAGGCTGTATCTAGCATCTCGTTTAGGTTTCTTTGTGCACCTGTGTGAGAATTTTTCAAGGTCGATACCTAGAATTGAAATAGCTGGGTTGTGGCTATGTGCATCTTTAACTTTGCCACCTAATACCAGCTTGTGTTGATTGTACATTTTACACTCCTAATAGGAGTGACTAAATTTCTCTTTTTTCTAGATCTCCCTTCGTCCCGTCCTCTCATCCAATGATTAGTATTATCAGAGTTATTAATTTTCGACACTCTACAGCTCAGGCAAAGTCTCATTTGACTTTCTCCCTTTACTAATAAAGTTGATCATATTTTCAAGTTTATTGGCCGTTCAGGTTTCATTTCTGTGGATTTTGTATCATATTCTTTACGGGCTTTCTTTTTTCGATTTTATGTGACACTAATGCTTCGTTTCTTACATACATTGCAAGGTCATCTCTCAGTCTGTGGCTTTTCCTTCACTTTGTTAATGGTGAAATTTGCTTAACAGGAATTTCTATTTTTGAAGTAGTCAAATCTATGAATATCCCATTTTGTACTTTATATGTTTGTGCTTTTATGCATAGTGGCATCTTGTTTTAGAAATTTTTTTGACTGATATCATAAAGCCATTTTCTTTGTTAAAAATTTCTATTTTGCTTTACATGTTTAGGTATTTATTTGAAATTTATTTTTTGTTTGCATACTAGGTAAGGATCCAGTTTTATCCTTTTTTTGTACGACTAACCAAGTGTTCTGGCTCTATTTATTGAACAATTATTCTTTTCCCCAATGATTCATAATGCCATCTCCATCATATACCAAGTTCCCACAAATGTGCAGGTTTGTTCCTTGGGCCCCTGTTCTAATCATTTGGTCCATTTCTTTATCTTGATGCCACAAACACTTTTTAAAAATTGTCACATCTTTTTAAGGATATCTTGGTGTCTGTAAGCCAAATCTCTTTCTCTTCCTCAAAATTGTCTTTGTCATTTATTCTTCCATATAAAATTTACAGTCAGCTTGTCAAGTTTCACACACACACAAAACCTATTATATTTTTATTTAGATTGATTTCACTTGTCACTTTATATGTTCTCTAGAACAGTTTCTTTAAGACAGGATTACTGGCCGGGCGCGGTGGCTCAAGCCTGTAATCCCAGCACTTTGGGAGGCCGAGACGGGCGGATCACGAGGTCAGGAGATCGAGACCATCCTGGCTAACACGGTGAAACCCCGCCTCTATTAAAAAAATACAAAAAACTAGCCGGGCGAGGTGGCTGGCGTCTGTAGTCCCAGCTACTCTGGAGGCTGAGGCAGGAGAATGGCGTGAACCCGGGAGGCGGAGCTTGCAGTGAGCTGAGATCCGGCCACTGCACTCCAGTCTGGGCGACAGAGCGGGACTCCGTCTCAAAGAAAAAAAAAGACAGGATTACTGGTTACTTGAAAATCTGTTAAAAACCCCTCTTTAATACTGGGTTAATGTATTTCGGAAATCAGTTACATATTCAACTTTTTAAATGGTTACATTAATATTTGCTCTTTATTTGTGTGTCGATTTCAGTAAGTTTTATTTTTCTAGGAAATTATTCTTTTGTCTAGGTTTTCCAATTTATTAACTTAAAAGTTGTTCACAGTATTCTCTCAAGCATTTAAAAATCTCTTGTGTATTCCCCCTTTAAATTACTAATGTTTTCATTTATACCTCCTTTTAAAAAATTAATTTAGATGCCAAAATTTTGTCTGTTTTATTACTTTAAAAGGTATTTTACTTTTCTTTTAAAAAAAGTTTTGTTTTTTTATTCTGTTGATCTCTTTATAAATTTTTGAATTCGATTCATTCATTGGTTTTTACCTGTTTCACTTCTAATATAAACATTTAAGGCTATACATTTTCTGTAATATTGGTTTAGCTGCTTTTCACAAGTTTTGATATATAATGCTCTCAATATTAGTTAGTTTAAATTATTTTATGATTTCTGTCATGATTTCTCTTTTGGCCCATATATTATTTAACATTCTTTAAAATTTCTAAACATATGAGTTGTGTTACTGTTTTGTTATTTTTATTGTACTGTGATTTCTTTGTCATTAAATATGGCAAATTTTTATAAATGCTTCACATAAACTGGAAAAATAGTGTTTTTATTATTTTTATTCCTTTTTTATTTTCTGAGATAGAGTCTCTCTCTGTTGCCCAGGCTGGAGTGCAGTGGTGCAATCTTGGCTTACTGAAACCTTTGCTTCCTAGGTTCAAGTGATTCTCCTGCCTCAACCTCCTGAGTAACTGGGATTACATGTGTACGCCACCACACCTGGCTAATTTTTTTTTTTTTTTTGTATTTTTAGTAGAGACAGGGTTTCACCATGTTGGCCAGGCTGGTCTTGGACTCCTGGTCTCAAGTGATCCACCCATCTCAGCCTCCCAAAGTGCTGTGATTATAGGCGTGAACTACTGTGCCTGGCCTGAAAAAATAGTTTTTGTATGCAGACTTCTATATATGTTTGATCAAACTTGTTAATTATGCTGTTCAAATTTTATGTGTTTCTACTAGTTTTGGGTCTTTATTAATTACAGAGAGAGGTGTGTTGAAATTTGCCATTATAATTGTGAATTTGTCCATTTATTTCTCGTAATGCTGTCAATTTTTGCTTCATGCTTTTGGAAGTTAAACTATAAATTCCAATAAGCCTATTGGAATAAATAAATTCCAATTTATTTATGCCTATAAATTCCAAACACTATATCTCCCTGGTAAAGTTTTCCTTTTGCCATTTTGTAATAAGTAGGGAATAATGATTTTTTTCATTGAAGTATACTTTGTTTCATATTAATATAACCACTCCAGCTTTCTGTTTTTTGGTATGTGTTTTTTTATCCACTTACTTCTAAACTGAGTCCTCCCGGACCCTGCGCCCTGCTCCCTTTTTTGCATATATCTCTTCCAAATAACAAATAGCTGAATTTTGTTTCTTAAATAAATTTGTCCTTCTCTTTCTTCTAGGCTATGTATATCTATTGTGATTAGGGATCTGTTTGGATATCTTTCATCTTATTTTCTGTTTTGTATTTGCCCTGCTTTCTGTCTTTCTTTTTCTTCTACTTGTTTTTCTTTCTCCTTTCTTGCTTCCTGCAAGATTCGACAAATTTTATTTATTTTTTATTTTTCCCTCTACTACATTCTATTTGTGTTTTTTAACATAAGCACAAACAGATATTTAACGTGCATAATTAACAGCCTCACATTAAATAATATTTACCCTCTTTCTGAAATATGGAAACACTATAGAGCACATTAATTCAGATGGCCCCCCTCCCCCGCCCCCAGTTTACATGCTAATTGCTGCCAAGTGTTTTTGTTTCACCTTGTACTTACAGCTTCCAAATGAGTCATTGTTATTGAAGCAATTAATGATTATTTAGATTTATACACATTATTTACCAATTTATTTTCTCACCATTGTTTCTTGTATCCTACTCCTTCCTTCTAGGTTCAATATTATTCTTCCTGAAGTATATTGTTTAGATTAATTTTAGCAATGTTTTATGAGTAGTAAATTCTCGTCACCTTTGTCTGTCTGAAAATATCTTTATTTTACTCTTGTTTTTCCAATTAGTTGTTGGACCATACAATTGAAAATGTGAAATAAGAATTAAAACCAAAAGAAAGAAATGAGATATCATTTTTCTAATGACAAATTAAAAAAAAATCTAAACAGAACTTGAAGATTTAAAAATTAATTAATTATTAAGGAAACATTTTGTGGTCTCTAGAAGATTATTCTACACCTCAACCAGGTTATGTCTAAACCTGAAGTTCCTTCTGTCTGCTTGCTCTCTCTACTAAAAGAGTACTTGCTTGTATGTTTTGTAATTTGGGGTTGTGTGCTCATTTTCACAAGGCTTTGTCTGAGAAAATCTTGTAGAGCCTACATTTAGATTACGTTGCTTTGGAGTAGGTTCACATTTGTTTCTGGGGCTTTCAGACTGAGTTTATATTTGCTGAACGTATTCCTCATTCTCTATTCCAATCCTAAATCCCAGTAGATAGCTTTTTTCTTCTTTTTAACCCAAATTGATTAATTATCCAGGTGTTTTTCCCCTTCTGAGTAATCAAAAAATATTTTCAATAGATCTTTGCGCATCCAGTATCATTTTCTTCTTCATTCCCTCAGTACTGATACCAAAATGATCTTTCTCAAAGGAGATTCTGATCATATTAATTCTTCATGGTTTACCATGAAGATACAGAACAAGCTCCAAATACTTGGAAAGATCTGAGCCTTTCTGTATGTTTTCTGGCCTCAAAATTCTTCTCTCATAAACACTTGATGCTTAAGCAGAAAATTTTTTAACATTCCTGGAATATATAATGAGCACTCTTGTTTCAATGTCATTACATGTGCTGCTTCATGACTAGCTATCCTCCTTTACTTAGTAAACTTCTACTATGTTAAAGACCCAACTTAGGCATTGTAGAGAAGTGCTTTCATGCTTGGGTTGAATAGCATTTTGTTTTGTTGTTGTTTGTTGATTCGCTTTTAAAGAATAATTAAAAACACAAAAAGAGAGTTTGTCATTTTATATTCCTGGGCTCTTCATATTTCCACATCTAAAACCACATCAAACTTGGTAGTGTCTCTGGGACAGTATATATGTATTTAGAGGAAGAATTGTAGATTTCAGTTATCTCTCTTGGTGGATTTATTAGCTAAATGCAAAATTGCATATTTCATTGCCAAATTGCCTTTTTGAAGGTGAAAAGTAAAGGGAGTACATCTGAGCACACTGCCTTTTTAGTAAAATA
The DNA here is from genome assembly GCF_003255815.1 of Theropithecus gelada. Classification (NCBI taxonomy): domain Eukaryota; kingdom Metazoa; phylum Chordata; class Mammalia; order Primates; family Cercopithecidae; genus Theropithecus; species Theropithecus gelada. The sequence goes on from NC_037669.1 coordinate 121,430,959, forward strand.
AAGAGATCTGGATATTCATTTGCCTTTGCTACTAAGTAGCTTCTCTCTTACTTTGATTTCCCTCTTTTTAAAGTGAAAATGTTGGATGAGATGATCTTCAAGTTTCCTCTCACCGTCAAACTTCTAGGAATTTGATAAAGTGTCTTAGCTTTCTAGAGATATTTATTGTAACCCTCTCCTCCAAGTAGCCATCACTTCTTTTTAGTTGGTAAATTTAAGTTAATGAATGTCTCACAATTCTTAGAAAATAAATTATCTCTAAGATAAATTTGCATTTAAAATATTTTATTAACTACAAAGTGATTTGTTAATATAAACACTAACCAGAACATTCTGGCTAAAATAAAATTTTGTTTTTAACCTTATTTTGATTTAAAAGAGCAAGAGCAGCTGGGTGCAGTGGCTCATGCCTGTAATCCTAGCACTTTGGGAGGCCGAGGCGGGTAGATCACCTGAGGTCAGGAGTTTGAGACCATCCTGGCCAACATGGCGAAACCCCGTCTCTACTAAAAATATAGAACTTAGCCGGGCATGGTGGTGCACACCTGTAATCCCAGCTACTCAGGAGACTGAGGCAGGAGAATTTCTTGAACCCAGAAGGTGGATGTTGCAGTGAGCCCATATCGTACCACTTCACTCCATCTTGGGTGAAAAAGTGAAACTCCATCTCAACAAATGAATGAATGAATGAATGAATGAATAAATAAATAAATAAATAAATAAGCAAGAGTAAAGATCAGAAATGCAGTACTTCGGGAAAGGTGCACTTGAAGCCCCGTTCATAGGCAAAGCTCTAAGTAACATGAACTAGCTAATGTAATCAGTCTCAGTTGGTGCTTGCTTTACTACAAATGTATCTGAGCTGGTATGCTATAGAGATCAATAACTCTTGATATGCTTGTCAATTTCTAGTGTTGATGAGTAATTTCTCTTAAGGAGTCTGTCTTCAAATGTTAGTGTGCCTTCATAGGAAATAAAAGTGCCATAATTTCATGTGAAGCATCCATCTATTGTTAATATTTAATTATTATTTCCATTATTAACTGAGCTGTCTCAATCCTTGAAAACTTTAATCAACTCCTAAATTTACTGTGTAAAAGAAATTTTCTTTACAATTTCTTTGAGGTATTTATATGTTAATAGCTAATTGCATTTTAAATCTTGAATGGAAAACTAGAATATTTATGTTGTTTAAGTCATTAGAATTGGGCAGAGCATCTTTTTAAATGGAAAAGAATATTGGAAAGAAATAAATGTCTTTTGCTGAAATTTATGGAAATACACATTAATCAGCTGTGATATTAAAATTTTTTTCTTCCTAATTTTGTTACCTTTTACCTTCCAAATTTTTATGCCTCTCAATTCTTCTAACCAATATTTTCTTTAGCCCTCTTCTTTGACTCTGTCTCCTCTTTCTTTTTAAAATTTCTCCTTCCTTTCTTCTTCACCCTTTTTTTTCTGTTATAAATATTTACATATTTACAAAGCTCACTAATAAGTGCAAGCAGGAATGGGATTGGGCAAAGCAAAATGTTGAATTGTGAGATAAAATGAATCACTTTTTGTTTACTAGAGAAATTGAAATATAACAGAATAATGACAGATTCTTTTAAATGCCTGATAGCTATAGGTTGTACTTTTATTTCCATTAGTTATATAAAATAATGAGTTTTCACTCCATGTATTTATTTAAACATAAATTGGTCTGCAGGACTGTGTTCTATATGTTAAGTTGTAGTTTTGGCTGCTAGTTGAGTATACCATAAATTAATAATCACCTGATACTGATTTGAGTTGAGGTGAATACCGAGATTTATTGACCTAAGTGGAAAATATGGACCAAAGTGAAACTTCCGTCAATATTTATTTACCTTTACAGGAACAATTAATCTTGATACTCATTGAAGCAAGAAGTCAATATATGTATTGTTATGTACTTTTGGAGACTTCCATTAGAAATATTGGCAAGTCCCTGCTTCGTGGCCATAGATTTAAAAGGCCTATCAATTTTAAATGTTTTGGTCATTGAGAGCTAAAACATGTAACATATCACAGTGTTATTCACCAGAAATAAAAAATCAAGAGTCTGCTCAGAGTAGGTTAATATGAGTTCCTTTCTTCAGTCCAATTGACGGTTTTTAGTAAGATGAACTGCCAAGGAGACAACGAGCACTGACTTCTCGATGCATGACTTCATCTTGTTAGAAGGTAGGTTAAGCTCTCCTATAGGAGAGCTCTGCAGTGCTCCTCCCCGTGGTGAATGACACAGGCGAGTACACGTCCCAGTGTGTCTTAGTTTCATCATGAGAACGTTGTAAGCAGCCTGTAAGGGAAGTACAGACTGTGAGATTTAGACCCCTTGTTTCTTAGTTGTTTTTTTTCTTTAATAAGATCGTGGTGGAGGTAAAAGAAACTGTTATTTCACAGTGACTGGAAATGTAATGAAGTACTCGATATCTATGCATGAAGTGTTAGAGTTGAATTTCTAAAGAGAGAGATAGCATATTCCCTCCAGTGTATAAATTCCAGATTCAGAACATGATCTCAAGAATTGTACTTTGCATTTCTTTTCCCACCACCAAACAATAACAAAAAGAAGAAACAAACGAAAACTTTTAGCACCCAATGGGAATTCCAGTTGAGGCAGATCTTTGAGATATGGTATTAGGGTGATGACTTGTACTTAAGAATGAAACCTGTTTTCTCCATATACATGTGGATGAAAAGCTTACACCTCACCATAGAGCAGTCATTGCAGTAATGTTCTTTTTACTTAACAGAAACCAGAGGTTGTTGTGCCTAGGGAAATGTCCAAAAAGTTAATGAAGTGTATTGAGGACACACACACACACACACACACACAAATTTGTCACTGGAATAATATATATTTATTTTTAGAATAGACAATTATATTCTAGACACTGTGAAAAGTTTTTAGCTTTTATTTTTTTAAGTATTTATTTATTTATTTGAGATGGAGTCTCACTCTGTCACCCAGGCTGGAGCGCAGTGGCACCATCTCAGCTCACTGCACCCACTGCCCCCCAGGTTCAAGCGATTCTCTTGCCTCAGGTTCCCAAGTAGCTGGGACTACAGGCATGCACCAAAATGTCCAGCTAATTTTTGTATTTTTAGTAGAGATGGAATTTCACCATGTTGGCCAGGCTGGTCTTGAATTCCTGACCTCAATTGATCCACCCGCCTCATCCTCCCAAAGTGCTTAGGCTTTTTCAAAATTGCCAATCCCAACATTATCCCAAAATTGTTTTTAATACCCAGCATAACCTGACATGCCAAGATACTCAGCTGAAAGCCATGAATTGGCTAATATCCGTGACTAGTTAACACACTAGTAGATTTGTGTTCAGCTTAAAAACTTCTTAACTTGTTTTTTTAACCGATGTTTTCTGTCATTCTGGGGTGATGATTTGCTCTTTTTGGGGAGAGGTATTATTTATTTTTATAAAGTTTGATTCCTTTCCTGGTTAAAACATAAATGTATACTCTCTTTTTGTTAATTTGTGAAGTACAGAAATGTGTTTTAAGAATTTGTGCCATGTATTGTTAATGAGGATAGCAAAACCAAAACTCAACAAAACAACAACAAATAACAAACAAGCCCCCACCCCATCCCCATGAGAACTCAGAAACACCAGGAAAAATGGCATCCTTTAATGTGTTGATCCTTGACACTCTGCAGACAGTAGCAGTAAAAAACGGACATCCACAAATACGCCCCTTAATCTTCAGAGAGGAGCCTCCTGAAAAGCACAGGCTTCTAGGATGTGTCTCAGAAACAGCTTATCTCCCTTCATCTCCTTTTTGAAGAACAAAAACCACCCACCTCATTGGTTAACAACTCACCCTATCACCAGCCAACCAGCCTGGACAAACACAGCAGAGAAACACTAAAGGATCCTATACTTTGAAAAGTGGAAGGAAAAATGGCTGGTGATGTCTTTAAAAGGCCAACTTATTTACATAAAGAGGTATTGTAAATGGTATGGGCAAAGTGACTAAAGAGATGAGAAAAAAAGTGGGAAGGAGATAGAGAGGAATGGTAGCCACAGGGGAAGGGGTCGGGGGAGCAGTGAACTGAGAGCCGGTGAGAAGGAGGAAGAGCAGTGTAGGGCCAGCGAGTCACCTGTATACACCTTGTAACATCCTTTTGTTCCTACTTCTGGGAAGCACTCCAGTAGTCCTTGAAGAATTCAGATTGCAGTGTTGAATGTAAGCTAGCAGGTAGAACCCAATGCTTTGAGGTGGAGATTAGGATGGAAGGTATTCATGGGACAGTATATGTGATAAAGAAGCTCTTTCAATTAAATAAAAAGAAGAAGGCACTAGCTTGCCTGAAAAAACACAAATATATTTGAATTCTTCACGTGTCCATATGTTAGTCTTTGGCAACCTACAGAAAACCATCACTCCATTTTTTATACCAATAGTGATGATTCCACTTTGACCAAAAGGCGGATCAATGTGGAAAAAAGGCCATTGTCTTTACTGTGGAAAGTACATAGAATTTGGAGTCGGATGGATTAGCATTCAGGCCTCTTGGTAATTTTCTGATATTGGACAATTTACTTACTCTGTATTTGTTTCAGTTAAAAAACGGGGACTTTATCTTAACATTTTTGTGGGGATTAAAATAAGAGATTTTAAAAGTGCCCAGCACAGTGCCTGGCACAGAGTGGGTGCTCAATTATGTTAGTCACGTTCCTGCCTTGTGAAGGGCTTTTCAGGTCCCTATAAAGAAAAGACCATAAAATTCAGGAGACATTAGGCATGAGTTTTAGTGGTTATATCACCAAATGTGTCTGCTTTCTAAATTTGTTCCTGAGAATCAGGCAGATTTTTTTTTTTTTTTTTGTAAGAGAAAATCTGAAAATGAGACGTTTCATTCACTTCCCTATCTTTACTGCTCAGACACATTGGCCGATATCTGCTTGGCTTTACTTCCAGTGCTTTCTCTAATTACAGAGGCATGTGAAGGCCGTAATCTTTAGAAGAACCTTCAAAGCCTTGCGTGGTCTGGCCCTGCCTATCTTTCCAGCCTCACCCTTGTCACTGTCTTCTCCACTGTCTATGCTCCAGCCACACTGGGCTTCATTCATTCCTCCATCAACCCGAACTTTCTCCTTTCTTAGGGTCTTTGTTACCTCTGC
>NC_037669.1:121441126-121492930 GCF_003255815.1 Theropithecus gelada
CAAGGTTTCACATAATAGAGTTTTTAGCATTAGGGAAAAAGCAGTTACTTTATATCTAATCATAAATATATATGATTGTAACAATATAATTTATATAATATTGATAAAAATTAAGCTGTTGAAATAAAACTGTCCCATCAACCCAAGGTGGTATATTACCATTCTGTTGACATTCCATTTTCAAGGATATTTTATGTTAGGTTATAATTACAGACTGACATCTATATTAATAAGCCATATATTAGAAAAAGGGAAGAATGATATGGGTGTTGGGTAAGTGGCTTTTTCTAGTATGGAGCATTAGGCTGGAAGGCTGGACTTCAGGAACTGACATTTACAAAATACCAAAGATAGTAGTGAAGTTTGTCGTCGTTTGCTCTCTCGACTGACTTTAGACAGTTGTCTTCCTAGTGAGATTGTTTGCAAATTATTCTTGATGTAGATCATTCCACAAGGTCCATTTAAACCTCTCCCTTCAATGTGCCACTACAAAAGAAATTCATCTTGTGAATGAGGGGGCACGTGGTGACTGACTAAATTGTTTGACATGCTCATCAGCATCCTCAAACCTGGCCCATTTCCACCTCAACTGCTGACCCAATCTGTCATGTTGAGTTGTGCTCATAGGAAAAGGGAAGAGAGATGCGAGAGTATTCTTTCTCTCTGAGAACCTGCCTATAGATTCAATTACGTATCTATCTATATCTATCTATAGATATAATGAATACTATATATATAGAGAGAGTATTTATTCTTCCTTCTCTTTTGCTATATGTGTAATTGGCTTCCCTCTCTTTTACCCAAAACTAATAGTATCTGGTATTTTGTTTTTGTTTTTGTGTTTTATTTTTGGGAGGGAGTCTGGCTCTGTCACCAGGCTGGAGTGCAGTGGTGCAATCTCGGCTCACTGCAACCTCTGCCTCCCAGGTTCAAGCGATTCTCCTACCTCAGCCTCCTGAGTAGCTGGGACTACAGGTGCACGCCACCACACCCAGCTAATTTTTGTATTTTTAATAGAGACAGGGTTTCACTATGTTGGCCAGGATGGTCTCGATCTCCTGACCTCATGATCCACCTGCCTCAGCCTCCCAAAGTGCTGGAATTAAAGGCGTGAGCCACCATGCCCTGCCGTATCTGATGTTTAAACACATTTTTTTCCCTCGCCTAACCTGTAGGACAGCACAAAAGTAGTGACTGCTCAATGTTCTCAAAATCATGTTGCTGAATTTCAAGTTTTACAGTATTTAGGGATAATGGTCTCTCTTTTCTCTTTTTTCAGTGGCTGGGAACCTCATAATTTGCTCTTGTGTTTTTGGTTATTCTGTGGATTAGGATGAAGGCCAGATAAATCAGCAGTTTGTAGATAGGGTGATCATTCTGATCACCAGGGAAGTTTCAAAAATACAAATTCCTGAATCCACTTCCAGACAGCCTTATTTACCTTACAGGTCTAATGCAGAAATCAGGATTCTGTATTTCTGACAAAACTTCCAAGATTATTTTTGATTATCTCACAGGTTGGAACCACTGTGGTGGACCTCCTTTTGGAAACCAGGAGACTGTTTGATGCTAATGACTCTTTCTCTGGGTTTCTTCTCTGATTTAAAAATCTCTGACAGTTGGCATGGTATCTGGGTGGTGTCTATATATATTGATAGCTACCAGGTAGGGACAAAGTAAATATTTTGATTGATTTTTAGAACATGCGACATATTTGTCTTACCACAATAGTAATCAGTCTTTAAGACCTTGTCTTTGAACTTTTTGTTGGTTAAAGACATGATTAGGATTTTATATAAATTGAACAATTTGAAAAAATGAATACTAAGGCTTATATTACTTTCTTTCCCTTCCTTCCTTCCTTCCTTTCTTCCTTCCCTCCTTCTCTTTTTTCCTTTCCTTTCCTTTCCTTTCCTTTCCTTTCCTTTCCTTTCCTTTCCTTTCCTTTCCTTTCCTTTCCTTTCCTTTCCTTTCCTTTCCTTTTCCCCTCTCCTTTATTCTTTTTCCTTTTTTAGAGATGGGGCCTCACTATGTTGCCCAGGCTGGATTCAAACTCCTGGGCTCAAGTGAACCTCCTATCTCAGCCTCCTGAATATATTATTATTATTATTATTTTACACAATATTATAGGCACCATTGGGTGAACTAACCTCTTGAATGGAGAAAGAAACTTTATTTTTTTAATTTTTAATTTTTGTTGGTACATGGTGTATATATTTATTGTGTATATACAACGCATAATAAGCACAATAGGGTAAATGAGGTATCCGTCACCTCAAGCACTTATACTTTCTTTGAGAGAAACACTCTTAGGATCCTTGCACATGTAGTCATGGCAAAATTTTGTTCTATTTTAGAATTCCAGACAATATGAAGTCTAGCCCAAGTCTACACAGCTAAAGATCTTAAACTGAAAGTTCAGGACACGTGGACAACAAAACATGGTTGCTAAAATGAAGGGGGCATAAATTAGCTCACGTCATCAAATTAAGAGGGCATAAATGGAATAGTAAGGAAAACTATTAAATAGAGTGAATTGTATAAATGGAAAATGAGAACTTACATGGAGAAAAACAGAAGAGGGAAACGACATGGAAGTGCTTTGTTTGCCTCCAAAATTATACAAATGTGATTCCAGGCATTGTGATGAGGAGCCAGGAGGAAAGAATAAACAAGAAATTATAGGCACATAGCAAAGGAGAGTGGTTAGCATATAGGACTTAGGCAATGTAGTGCAGTATCATGGGAACTGAAAAATCTAAGGAAGAATAATTATTCCTCAGCTGGGACGGTACTTTCCTCCTTGTTGGATTCCTGGATATAAAGCCCAAAGAGCGCATGACTTTTCTGAGAAGTTTCGCTTAGTTTTCATCAGTGTTCTCCATTATCTGATTTAAATGATAATTCTGCTTCCATTTAAATATATGTATTCAATGCTTGCTAGGTGGGAGTTATACAGGATAGATGTCTAGAATTTAAACCTGGGGTATTTTTTTTTTTTCCTGAGGTAAACTTAGAGAGAAAAGCAGAAACAAAAATAGAGGTAAAGAGATTGAAAAAAAAAAAGAGATGTTGAGGCTGGGCATGGTGGCTCATGCCTGTAATCCCAGCACTTTGGGAAGTCGAGGCCAGTGTATTGCTTGAGCCCAGGAGTTCGAGACTAGCATGGGCAACATGGCTAAAGATAGGATATCTTTACAAAACTACAAAAAATCAGCCGGTCGTGGTGGCACGTGCCTATAGTCCCAGCTACCCGGGAGGCTGAGGTAGGAGGGTCGTTTGAGCCTGGGGTGGGAATGGGAGTATTGGGGGGGTTGTATGGCGAGGGGTTGGAGGAGGTTGCAGGGAGCCAAGGTCACGCCACTGCACTCCAGCCTGGATAACAGAGCCAGACCCTGTCTCAAAACAAACAAACAAACAAACAAACAAACAAACCCTCCCCAAACAAAAGGACATTAGGTATTTAAAAGTGTGCCTTATTGTAATTAAAAAAAAATAGCTCAGACCCACCTCTAGCTATTTGAATCTCTCTCTAAATCTTTAAAATGGACTTTTTTTTTTTTAACCTGTAGTAATGCCTCTGCTGAATAAGCATATGTGATTTTTAGTTTTCTTTGGTTCCTAGATGATAGATACACCAGATTCCTCATAACTTATTCTCTGGCAATAGGACCATTAGGATTCTAAAGGTATTTCTTCCTGTTTTGACTTCCTAGGCTTACACATCAAATACTGTGATGTGCCTCAGAATTTCTCTCTCTGTGGCCAGGAATAGAACAGTCTAATACATAGCACTTTCTTTCCTCTTGCCTATCCCCTCCCCATCATACACCTGTACCCCACGATTCCTCCTTTCATGGCAGAACTGTGACTGTAAAGTTGTGTTATTCTTCCAGCAGTGAACTTCAACAGAAAGGACAGGGCTCCTAAAGAAATAAGTTTGTATCTGGTTGCCAAGACCTCCAACGATCTGAGTGTGGTTTTGCTGTCATCAAGAAGCCCCTTTTTTCTCTCTTCCATTAGATTAAATACAAATCTTTGGAATTCTTGCTAATGTTAAAGTAAGACTTTCCTAGACTTCAGAGTTTAAGTGTAGTCTCATAGGACTTCAGACCTTTTATTACTTTTTTCCCCTGGCTTTTTCTTATGGCTATGAATAGAGGAAGTTGGAATGTATCTTTTGTGATTTGCTCTCTTACTTTCTAATTTGAAGAGCTTCTCACTAAGCTAGAATTGTTCTAACTCCAAGCTTCTGCAAAATAAAATGGTTTGTAATTATATACACTTTTGAATTATTGGCACATGTGCTTGGCTACTTTTTTAATATAAAGTACTTTGGGGTGCCTTTTGGAGAAGAGGATAATTGAACAGTTTTATTTAAGAGTTGACTCCTCTGGAACTTTAATATCACATCAGTTTCTTAGGAAGGCTAGCTGCTGGAAAGTTAATGTGTGATGACCATGTTGACCATGTTCCCTGATTGGGGGTAAATGAGTGCTATGGGTATTTTTTTCTTTAAGTGACTTGATTGGGTACCATCTTTTATGGTACCTGGGAAGCCAATTAATAGAGAAAGTGAGTTATATTAATCTCTTCTCAGCTGTGCAAGAAAGAGTCAAAACATAACGGGCATATTCTTCTAAGTGTGAAAAATTACCCACTTTGTCTATTTCATATTTCTTAAATTCCAAAATTAATGACTTTTCCGGAAAAATGCGTGTATCTCTGTGGATACAGAGTTTATGAATGCAAGGGGGCATTGCTGGAAAGTTGAAAGGAGGACTTCTGGGTAGGAGAAAAAACATGTACACTTTGAAATGTACATTTTTCATACTTTCACATGATTAGTTTTTCAGAAAGACTATTGTGGAGCTAAGCTGCTTTTCTAAAAGCAGCCACACTTAGCTGATGCTAAAATAGGGGTGATAGGTAGTGATTTTGATTTTAAGTCACTCATAGGTTATTTTGCCGGGCTTTTGGCAATTCTACTTTTGGTTGATAAAACCACATCTCAGATTTAGGTTCCTATGCAACTGCTGGAATACTAAGACATTGTAGATAAAGACTCCCTGCTGGCTTCCTACTGACAGGACACCTGATTGGTGACCTGTACTTCTTACTGTTCCACGCATTTGTATCTTTCTCATACTGCTTGTTCTGCTGGGAACACTCTCACCATCTTTACCTGGGAAACTTTGTTCATTCTTCAAGAATCAGCTTAGTCACCATCTCCTCCTGGAAAGTCATGACTGAGGCTGCAGATTGAGTTCAGTGCACTTCTCTTATAACCTGGCTCCTCCCCTTATGGAATTTGGTTAGAATTGTAATGACCTCTCCCTGTGTCCATCTTTACTATTAGAATGTTAATTTTTCTAGGCAGTGCCTTACTTTGCCCTAGAACGGCTGCTAGGATATTCTAACACTCATCAAGTGCCAAAAAATGTTTTTTGAGTTCAACCAAGACCATGATTAAAATGGAATTATGAAGGTCTGCATTCAGATTCCTTGGTGGCAGTCTGCCTAGGAGGCACGGGGTAGATGAAGGGAGTCTGTTCCCAGGCGAGTGGCTGGCTGCTTTTGCATGAAGTAAGATCAAGTAAGATCAGAGTAGTTGTCATTTGGCAAATTCCTTTCAAGCAATTGCTTCCATGTGTCAGAAATGGTTACAATAACAATTGCTACCATTATGCATTAATGATAATGCATTAATAATAATTCTTACAGCATTTGATTTCCTATAAAGTATTTTTCAAATATTTGTTATATCATTTGATTCTAACAATGACATCGAGAAACAAGGATTCCTTTTCGTTACATTTTGCAGGTGAGAACACTGATCCTGGAATGGATTCATTCATTCAACAAAATGTTGACTGGATACTATGAGCTAGGCTCTGAGGCACAGCAAAGTAAATAAGACAGATATGGTCCCAATCTACACAGAGCTTACATTCTAATGGGAAAGACAGACCCTAAAAATTAATTACACAATTAACTGTTTAATTACAACCCTGATTAGTGCTGTGAAGAATTAAGTACGTGTTTGTACACATAAAAGAGAGAACATGAGACCAGTGGAGCAGATCTAGTATGAAGAGTTAGAAAAAAATAACTTGTCTAAGGGATGGGTATGTTGAAATAAAGGAATGGGCAGGAGTTATCTGGGGAAGGGAAATGAGGAATCAGGGCATGGGAAGGAGCTTTGCGCCTTTGAGCAGCTAAAAGGAAAAGTGTAGGGAACCCTGGGAGAGTGGGAGGAAATAGAGCAGGTGGTAGTAGATGAAAAAAAAATTTAGGGAGTTTAGTAGTAAGAAGCACATGAAGACTGTTGGGTTCGTTCTTTACTGCAACTTCAAGCAATGGCTTTGGGGGAAAATGACTTGACATAAAAAGAGAAGTGAGTTGGCCAGAAAAGTAACCACAGAGCCTGAGATAATGCAAAGCACCACACGTTTTCGGATCTCAGAAGCCTTTTAACACATTTAAAATGTTTATTTACATCCCTACTCCATGGTGATGAAAGCTGACCCCGAGCTGGGTCATCTCAATTTTCTTTCCTATTGAGTTCCTTTGTGGGGTGTTCACTCCAAGTTTTCCTAGGTCTTGTTGTAGCCAGTGGAAAGCTATGAACATTCTCAGCCTCATTTTAACGAAATTAACTAGACTTACAACCTCAGTGTCAGCGAACAATGAAAGCTTACCACTGAACATATGAAACAAAAATGAAATTAGCCAGCGGTAGGAAACTACAAAACAGCTGAGGCATTCAATTGTTAGCCATTTGAAGGATTAACTTCTAAATCATGTAGAGCTCCCTTGGTAGTTTAACTAGTTGGGCACTCGAGGGTATATAAAAACACACTTTAAAGTAGAAATGTATTTCTTCACCTATAAAATAGAGATTTACTGGCAGGTTGTGATGTTATTAATACTGGATTTCCTTGCCTTGGCCCATGAACTTAATCATATTTTCCTTTGCTTTCCTCACTTGCAGTCTTGCAACTAAGTTTCAAAATAGATACCATAGAATCAACTACATCCCCAGTTAGGTAGGAGGACATAACTGTCTAGGTGGACTGCTGAAGAATTGTCTAAAAATCTCTGCTTATTTCTCTGGAATTCTACTCTTGCCCTGTGCTATTGTTTTCCACACTCCAGATTTACACAGCTCATCGAATATTCAACCAGGCTTAAAGATTTTATTTGATGGCTATTTCAATAATAATTATGGATGCTGCCAAACTCTCCTTACCCTGTTAAAAAACAAACAAAAAATAAACCTGCCATCATGACAATAAAATCTCACCAGTAAGATGTTTTCATGATATCTTAAAATTCAGTTTGGTGTTTCTTGCAGGATTGGTAGACCTGTTCTGAATTTACAGCCAAAGAAACTCAATTAACAACCATTACTATCAATTATTTCTGTATTTTGTACATTTGTTGAGAAAGCAAAAGTTTTTTTAAAAAGAATGTTGGCAACTTGTATTTTAATATTTCATTAAAACAAGTCCACTAGTTCACCTATGTAAGTGTTTATTCAATTGTGGGCTAACTGAATAATTAGGATTGATGAATTTTATATGGAGTTTTTCTTTTTTTAAACCAAGGTTAGAAGGCAGCTGGAAGAGGCTATTTTCTGACTGTTTCCCATTATCAGAATCTCTCTCTATGTATCTGTATCTTTAATTTTCCCCATCCCCAAATCATTTTCAGGAAACAGCCACAAACTGGCATGTTTCTTTTCTTTCTTTATTTAAAGAGGCTGAAGTGAAAGGGGGAAAAAAAAGAGTGGAATCACCAAGAAAACCCCAAACAAATAAAGTGCAAACACAGAGTGACAAGCACACTCAGACTCTGGATTGGTTATGGATGAGACGACAAGTATATGATGAAATTAATGACCCTCTGTCAACTTTTTAGATCTCACTTTTAAAGAGAATGGACCAAAAATCAATAGCCCCCAAACCACCAGTACTCCAGTGAACCAGTCTTTCATTTATCTTGCTGTTGGCACTCAGATAGAAATGCAGCCAAGCACAGCACAGAGCCTTCACTGGAAGTCATCATCACAGGCAATGTTGGAGCACCCCAGTTAAGGGTCAAAGGTGTGTACCAAAGCTTCTTTGAGAAGGACCCGTTTCTAAATACCAATATCAGTATTCACTTTATTCAGCTGAAGTCCACTGGGTATATGCATATCCAGTGTTTGGGTTTCGGGAGGCTGCCTGTTGGACTGATGGATTCCTAGCCCAGCAATAGTAACGGATGGCCAGGGATTGTACTCACTCCGGTTTTATACCTTGATTTTTCAAATATTATATCTCAAATGTTCAGATGGCAACAAAATACAACTTTAGAATCAAAGCAAAGTAGACACACAAATTTTAAAGATGTGAGTTTGTAAAGACATGTGGTTTTTACACCATGACTGCATTGTGGTTCCTATGTAGCATAGTGTTTGAAGAACTCTTATTAGAAAAGGATCAGGTAAAATATAGAGTTTATATTCAGAATATTATGAGCTACAGCCCAGAAGATCTGTAATAGAGCAAAAGAAGAAAACGTTTTAAACACCAGATGAGTTGTAATTGAGCTTGTAATTTTTATGGGTATTCTTAGAAGTAATCACTTATCTCCAAGATTGAATTTTCTAGAAATAAAATTGGTTAGTATATCATGAGGATTTTCTTACAGTGAGAAAGTCATATTAAAATGTGAAAGATAAATTAATCTATACCAAGTGTTCAATAGCACTGTTAACAGCTGAGGCCAAAGTGAAATGAAATGATGTCATTATGTTAAAATGGATGTCAACACATACAGAAAAAATCAGTGTAAAATGAGAGAGATCACATTTTGATGATAATGTAAGACAAGCAAAGTGTTGGCCATTTATCTGGCTTTGTCCAGATGGAATCAATCAATGGCTGTCTTTCAGGTTTTTGTTTTATTTTATTTATATAATGAATACTTATAGAGCACTTACTATGTGCCAGCCAGGATTCTGAGCACTTTATACATAATAGCTTATTAAATAACAATACTAGGAAACAGACATTATTATCCCAGTTTTACAAATGTGGAGAAAGCACAGAGAGGTTAAGTAACTTGCCCAAGAGCACACGGCTAATTAGTGACAAAGCTGAGATTAAAACCCAGGCAGTTCAGCCCCAGAATTCATGCTCTTAACCTTTAAACAAGGCTGTCTTAAGAATGAAGAACTTAAAACATCAGAGGGAACTTCAATAAAGTACAAATATATAGGTGAAAAGAGCTTAAATGGAGAAATTGGTTAGTAATAAGAATTTTTGTCTTTATTCTGATTCTAATATAAGTATTCATTATAAGATTTTTAAAAGAAAAAATTCTTCCACATAAAAAAGAGGTGAATCAAGTAAACATTTTCAACGTTTTAAATATTAAATATATTTGGCTTGATATTTGGGGCCTGACACAGTGACAGTAAGGCAGAGAAAATCAGTAAACACTTTTAAAATTTACTATTTAATGTTTAATTTCTTAGTAGAAGAAAGAAAACTTGAATTTTGTATTCTCAACATAGACAAAGACTTGATGATTATGACCATGAACAATGGTGAAGTTGCTCTTCTTTTCACCTGAATTGGGATAGCTATGTACAGAGGGAAGTTATAATATATTATAAATTGATATAGAAGAAAAATACCATTTAAGGGGATACATGTGGCCATAAAGCTCAATAGATTTAAATCAATAATATACAGTAATCCCTCAGTTTCCTGGAGAATTTTCCCCACTTTCCCCCACGTAATGCTAATGCCCTCCTAATTTGCTTATTCTAATCCAGTGAGAATTAGAAAAAGCAGGTAGAACGAGAGCGAATAAAAGTAATAAGCAATGAATGAGGGTCCATGGTGCTTTTCGAAAACTAGAGTCTGTGAGATTTACACTGCGAGACATCCTGATGGACAAGAAGGAAGGTTTTTGGATAGTGTTTTGAGATTTTCTTTTGTCTCCAATCCAACAAAGAATCTTGCTATTATGAAAATGATCACAGAGGTGTGCTTTACATTTAAATGCACATGCCAAGTATAACTACATTTTTACATTCCAAAATTTAACAGACAACTGTTTTGAAATGCTTTCAAAACAAAAATGTTCAGTGTCTCCATTGCTTTGGAAATGTTAGCAAAACTCCAAATGTAAATCTTTAATATGGCCATATGCAGGAATCCTCACACAAATGTTGTCTCACGTGATAATAGGAATGACATCATTACCTTGGATGTCCTGTCTCTGACATCCATTGTGCTGTTGCTCTCAAGGGTTCTTTGGCCAGTGAGGTGACCATGTAAGTCTTCTCTTCTGCCTGGTTTCCACTCTGTGGGTGTCTCTCAGCAAGCTTTGCCGAAACTTCACAGATTAAGGAGGAACCTTCATTAGTCAAGGGCTTATATCCCTTGCAGAAAAACAGGCGAATTAAAAAAAATTTTTTTTGCAGTCATACTTTTAGTTCTCCTAACAAAATTATATTTGATAAAAATATGATAGGCATCTGTACTTGGTATCTGACATCATGACAGTGAAGACGCAAATTACCATTTACGAGGAAACAAAGGCCATCTTATTGCACCCTCCCACCTATTCCCAAATCCAATGGCAATTGGAGAAAACATTTAAACGTATAACTTGATATGTGTAAATATTTAAGGTTTCACTATCAAAGTAGAACAAGTTACACAGAATTTCTCATATGGCTAAATCATCTAAATGAAAAGTTCAAAAATATTTGAGGATGACCTTAGAGTTTAAAATATAATAATTTTCTTATTTTTATTCTGTTTCCACTCATACTGATTGAAGCTCATCTATCTGGAGGCAGAATCCACCTCCCTTGTTCATTTTATCCTTTAAGTAGAGATGACACTCAGCTGCTTAAATATTACTTAACACTTTTAGCAAAACCAGATGCCAAGCTCCATTTTGCACACTTTTTTCAGTTGAAATAACTAACTTAACCATTACAAATTAGTCTTTAAAACAAACCATCTGAACAACAAACTAAGTATGCCTAGGGAACAGATGGAGTTTTTATGTTTTCACATGAGCATCAAGCTAATATCTGTGCAAGATGAATGATGCCATACAGGAATCTCTGCTTAATCCTTCCATTTCCCAGTGGGATGGTTTCTTTTTTAATGCCCGGTGCCTGGGAAAGGGAGTTCATTTCCTTATACTTGCATTGTAAAATTACATGTGTGTGCTGTTTTGTATGCTCACAGACATATAAATGTGTGCCCACACTCTCCATGAAATACCTTGAACTGAGCGTTTGTCCAAGAGATTCATTAGCTTAAATGATGAAAATGAGTTTTTATGCTTGCCAACAGGAAAACATTTTGTCCTATTGAATTGGGCTTTGAAAACCAGTTTATATTTCCGCTTCTTATCTGGTAAATAAAAATTAGTCTTTATGTTTTTCACATGAGATTGTAATTTAAAATTTGCATTTTTTATGAAGTTTCATAAATAATTTAGGCACAAGAAAATTTTGTTTTTAAGAAATTTTCAAAATAATTATTCTGTAAATCCTAGAATATACACTATACTTGCCTTTGGCATATACATTTACAAATAAAGACTACCTTTACAGTAGTCGTTAATGGCAACAATATTACTTGTGTTTGAAAGAAAAAAACCCCAAACCCCTATCCAAGACTGTTTCCAGTTTTTCGTAAGGATGTTTTCCAGTGTGATATAGATAAATTAACACAGCATAAAAATTTCAAGTCTTCATTTTTTTACATTAAACTAAATAGAAAATTAAATGATTTGAGTGCTACCATATGAATTCAAGAAACACATATGGGACATCTGATTTTTGCCAGGAATGTGGTATAAAGATTAATGTTGCAAAAGCAAAACCCTCTCGCTCCCTGCTCTCAAGGAGCTCCTAATCTAGAACATTGTTGTCTTCTTTTTTCTCTCCTGCCTGCTGGCAAAGATGGGAAAGAGCCCTAAGTAAAACCATCTGGCTGTCTGACATTAAGTCCATCATTCAGTATGTGTGCAATTTTCTCATCAACAGCTTAGTCTTTTGGTGTAAGAATAATATTACATCTATATAATGCTTGAACTCTGGCATGCTGAGCTGTTACCTTTGATTGAACGTATAGGCTTTCCCTGCTGTCTGCTGGCTGCCTTCACTGGCTAGAGGATTGAGTTGTTGGTAGAATTTGTCTCTCACTGGGTCTCTAGGTTCATGGAAAATCTACTCAGAGGTGTCTAAAATTTACATTTTAGAATGCCACCAGGGTTTGGCGATTGAGAGCCCAGGTACATGCTCTGATGGTGAATTTGGAAAGGGTTAACAAAGTTGTATAACAAAGATGAAGGAAGAAGGTAGCTCTTCTACAAAAATATCAGCCTATTATTTTTTGATGACTAAATGTAGACTCAAAAGGCATGACATGAAACCATCTCACCAGGGTTCCTATTGCTCCCATTGGTCTGTAAGATCCTGGAATTGGCTGCAGCCTTTGATTTCCCATAAGATGCCTTAAATCTTGCTTTCAATAAAGGTTAAAGAACTACCTTATCAGCTAGGTGTTTTGCTACAGTTACTTTTGCACACACAGGCAGCTGTGATTAACTTATATGCTTATATAACTTATCACTTCCAAAAATTTATTTTTTCAAAAATGGAGAGCAATAGTTTGTGTTGTTCTATTGTTGTTTTTTTAGACCTGTGTGAGCTGGTTCAGAATTGCTGGGAAATGTGGTGCAGTGGGAACCAAGAGGCCTGGGTCTTTCATTGTTATTTATTGGCTAAATGACCTTGGCCAAATCTCTGAAAACTTAAATTTTTCATATTTGAAAAATAAAGATTCTGTATAAGCGGAGGCACAGATTTCTTTGCAGTCCTAAAATTCTAGAGTTTTTCAAAACTTAGCCATGGATGTCAGCTTCCTCTGGGCAATAACACTAAGCCTGGTGTTTGTTGACATCTTTTTTATGTAAAAATGTCTTTCTCTTTGAACATCCATCTGCACCATGGTTTCTGTCCCAGATGATGAGTCAGATAAGATCACAGCTTCAATCATTTAGAAGTTGATCATTTTACAGCTAATCTTTCAACTAATTTAGATAACAGATGAAGTAGGAAAATAAAAGAGTTGGGGTGGGGCAAGTGGAAGATTCAACCCTAGCAGAACTGAACTGTGTGTCCAATATCAATATGCCCTGTTCTTGGGAGAAGGTCCTTGCTACAACTGCTTGTCTGTTTTAGACAAAAACAAACAAACAAACAAAACATTGGTTTTCTCTAGGAGCTGGTGTTTAAGACTGCAGGTTTACTGGCTGAGAAGGAACAGGAAGGCAAGGAGGGCACCAAATAAAACATAAGGATTATTTTCCAAAAAGGCCCTGGCCAACTGATACCTGAATATGGAACATGATCTCCCATATATCTTGGACTTTCCCATAAATTAATTGGCTCCCCTCTGTGGATGTTTTTGGCCCTTTTCTTATTTAATCGTTGTGTGGCACCCTGCTTTGCTATCACACTGCCATTTCCTCTTTGCGCTTTTGACAAAACGTGAGTCTATGGAACCTGTAATGGACTGGGCTAATGGGGACCTAGTTGGTATTTGTCCAATTTCTTGCAAGGAGACTGAATCCACTCTCAGTGAGATTTATTCTGACGGGCAGAAGCCAAGTCTTGCCATGTAAAATAATAAATGTGTTTCAGATAACATATTCTTGTACTTTTTTCCTAGAATAATTAGAACATTCATACAAATAGATTTAGTCTCCTTGAAATGTATTTAATTGCCTCTGTTATAAATGACTTGTAAACATGTCCATGCCATCTAATCTTTCTGATTCTCAGTTTGTAAAATGAGGGTGTTGAACTCTATGATCTCTAAGGTCTTTTCCAACTCCAAAATCTATGACCCGATACTTCTATTGTTTAGACAAAAAATAGGTCTGTTCTGAAATGTTCTGTAAGTTAGGCAGCAATCCAAACTGACTTTTTAAGAATTCACATAAGAAAAAAAAAATTCTCACATAGAGTTCTATAGGATGAAGAGAGGGCCCATTCAGTATTTGTTTGCTCTCTGTGGGAAAGCTATTCTTTTTTTTCCTCTTTGAACAATATAAGGAAACAACTTATCTTTTACAATTTTTGGATTCAGTTCATGGAGGGTGTCAGTATTGTCTAGTGTTCCCAATGGGGACGTGAGAGTCTGAGATCCCAGGACTGGTTCCCAGCTTTTCTGCTCCTTTTGTGACCTTCAGAAGCCACAAAACAGCTCTCAAGACTCAGTTTATCTGCCTGAGAAATTGGGCTCTTACTTCTTTACCACAGGGAAAACCTATTCTTAAACATTTTGGAAAAGGATTACAGCAGCCTAAAGAGTTAAGAAGATTAACTTTAGTCTTTCGGGGTGTATACTAATGCCAGTCTTGGTTGCTTCTCCACTGCCTAGCACCAGATGCTTTTGCACAAGTAGTGTAGGGTAGAGCATCACAGGCCTAATTCAGAAACTGTAAGAGTCCAACCAAAATGGGGCTGGCTTGAACTGCAGGTGACCCTTAGTACACCTGAAACAGGTTTGCTATGTAAAGTGTTAGTAAATCAAGTTGAAAGGTAAGAAAATGTAGGATTTGGGGCAGGGGTTAGGCTGAGGGGGAAGGGGGAAAACAAGCCTGAGGGTTTTGTTGGAAGCATCTATTTCTATATAAACAGTTACCATCTAAATTAAAATGAATCTTAGCTATAGCTTAGGCTGAGCAAATTGTCCTACATTACTGCAGATATTTTCAGTAATAACTGAAAACTAAAAGCAAGCTTCCTATATTATCTGGTCAACTTTTCAGGTAAAAACACTTAGTAAAGTGTTAAGAAAGTGTGACAAACTTAATATTGTTTTACTGATTTCTCCAAATTAACACGAACCAGTGAAGTTTTACTATTGTCAGAAACTTGAAACAACCCAGATGTTCCTAAAAATCTCATGTATGGAGTGGGTAAATAATATTGCTTATAGTTACATAGTAACTACTTGATTCAAAAATAGTAAGGCTGTAAATTTCAAATCAATCCCTAGAACCTCACTGCACAAAACACCAGGTTGAGAAAATAATTATGTTTGAGGTTTACGGTTTAGGATCCAACTATAACATCAGATCAGCTTTTGTGAATAAGAGTATTATTTGATCAGGATTACATCAGTAAGCATGAAATGAGCACTTGGATTTCCCAAGCACATGTGAAAATGGGAAACGCTCTAAAACGACCTTCCCAATACAGGTAGAAATAGCCAATTTGGGTATGTACTCCTTTGGCTTTTGTGTGAGAGAATCGAGTCATCATTCAGACATGTTTAAATGCTGCACTTGAGCTGCTTTTTTGCAAGGCGTGAACATGCTGGAGCTGCACCGTGATTCATCATATTAAACTTCACTTGGTAGAAACATTACAAGGGAATAGGTTCTCTGTTTCCTAGGAAGTGCCTCTGCTCTACATTACTTCCCAATCGCCCTGCTCACCACTGCCTCTTTATTTCTTTGTAGCCTGTACCCTTAGTCCAGTGTGCGGCTACATTTGGACCAGAGGCCCCCATCCTGTGAAAAATTTAGATGGCTATAGCAGTAATCAAAAATACCAATATAGTGTCACCAGTCCTCGCTGGTGATGTGGGATGGCGTGTGAGTGAGATATAAAAATGAATCATGAGGCAAGACATGATTGCTGCTCAGGCAACCATTTCCAAATGTGAGTGCACCCAGGTTGCATAAATGGTTCCGAATATTCTCCGTTAGGCCAAAAGGCTTGCAGATAACAGCATCAACTCATCAGGCTCCAAGGCCCCCAGGGACCTGGGAACAGAAGAGTTGTTGCTCAAGTGGCCAAGCCAAAAACATTTATATCTGGGCACCGTTGGATAAGTGGCATCTGCTGACAGGAACTGCTTGGGGTAAAGTTGGTTTTAAAAAATAAGCACCACAGTTCCCTGTGTTTAATACAGGACACCACAGCTTATATGCTTAATGCAGGAAGCTTTCTGAGGTGTAAAGAATGGTTAAGTAAATGAGTGGGATACCATTAATCTTGGTTTGTTTCAGCACTACATCTTTAGCAGTTGAAGGCGGGGGTGGAAAAGAAAAAGACTTGCTCCTAGCTCATAACCTGAGTGTTAAAACTGATGTCCTTCCCATTAAGGCCTGTAAACTCATTAGCACATGGCAATTTATCCTCTTTTATTTCTTCTCAATTATCCTATCATCCATTGTATCTGGATCTGATTACCCTTTCCCAGAGTCAAACATTATCTTGTAAATCATTTGCTTTAAGTCCAAGCCTGCCATTGCGCAGCTTGGGATTTGCTTAGGCAGGTAATAAATCAATTAGTATTAAACCTGTGGTGTCATCTATTTTCTTTCCTCGTGCTTAGAAAAAGGAACACCTGAAAACCTAGCTTAGGTTACATCACATTTTGGTGTATGCTTTTGAACAATACAGAGACATTTGCTCCTATTCCAAGGGGAAGAAAAGATAAAGGAAAACAAAACAAAACAACAAAAAACCCTCAAATCCTCAGTGAGGGCCTGGAAGACTGATGGCATTACAGGTATGTGGCCCTCATATTTCAGAGGTGACATTTTTAGTAATAATTGGGAACATCTATTATTCAAACATGAACATCAGAGATTCCATTTAAGATGATAGTCTCATTTTTATCCTCAAAATACAATTATGGAGCCTGAAAGAAGACTGTGGTTCGTTTTTTTTTTCTATTATTCTTTTATGTTATGTTCCGTTTCTTAGCACACATGCCGGTTGGCCTGATATGATCAGATAAGAAGAGTGAATGATTTTCAGGTGTTGTCCTCTCTTCCCCTTTATATTCTAAAGGATGTCTCTTCTCCCTTTAAGTAGTATACTAATTTACTTAAATCATTTTATCTGCACTCCTAGAGCTAGTGCTTAATCCTTTGGCCGAGTTTCTGAACAGAGAGCCCAACCAAACAACTGTAGCTCAAAATTAAGCCCTGAGAGTTCCTAAATTAAAAGAAAAAAAATCCTCTCGGGTATCCCAACAATGAGTAGCCTCTCCTAAGTGATGCCCCATCCATGGGCTATATTAATTAGTGGAGATTCTGGCCCTCCTAGTCGGGGAAGGGGTGCCTGGAAGGGACTGTCAAACACGTGGCAGGGCCCCAGCAGGGGAGCTGGGTTTAGCTGTGGAGAACAGCGGTAGAGCTGTGAACAGAGCTGGAGAATGATGAGATTGGAGGGATTGGATGGCAATTAATAACAACTGACCCTGGGTCTGGCTGCTGAGATAGCAGCCAGCCCAGCCCCCTGGATGTACTTTCCTCTTACACATCCTGCCACTGACTTGCTTCACGTCAGGGCCTCCTGCCTGCTTCCAGTGGTTCTTCTGGTTTCAGTCCTTGGTTTTCACATTAGAAAAGCACACTCAGCGAGAACATGTGTGTGTTCTTCCTCCTATGGGTGGAGGGAAGAATCCTAATTTAGTAGTTTATTATTAATATTGGTTCAACTTTCAGTGTGTAGTATTATGGTGGGTACAGGGGTTGCAGATAACCATACAGCTATGTGGCCCCACCCTTACAGGGGGGATGATGGAAAGCACCTCTGGAATGGTGCAAAGTCCCTCCCCTAGGACAGGGAATTTGAATCATGGAGTGGGCTTGTTAAAATGTAGACTCTGATTCAGCAGGTCCGCGGTGGGTTTGGAATTCTGCATTTGCAACCAGCTCCCAGTTGACATGGATGCGGACAGTCCATGGCACTTTCCATTTTCTTTTCTCATGGCAAGAGTAACTTTTCAGCCATTTACCCTTTTATAGTCATTTGCAAATGCATCCCTTATTTCCCACTAGGTTCCAAGCCCCTTGAAAATATACTGTTACTGACTTGGTGAATATATAATGATTAATTGCCTTGATTTGTCAACTAGGGGGTCTGGAATCTAAACCCACTTCTGCTGCAAATGAATTTTGTGACATTGATCACTTTCACTGAAATCCCCCCGTCTCTGTATTGTACAATGTAGGGAGCAGGTGTGGACTAGAATTTGGGTGTTATTTAAAAGCAAGAGCAGGACCCAGATGTGAATGAAGGAAAAGACTCACGTAGTGATGGGTCACAGGGAATCCAAGAATGGATATAATGTTTTTAGGGCTCTAGCATTTTTTTTTCTTCCCAGGATGTGGATCTCATGTTGCCAGACCTTATAAATTTCCAAGAAGCTGGAAATCTGATTTTTAAAATTAATGTAAACATCCTCTCACTTTTAAGTGTTGACAAGTAAACTAATTTTTTTTTAAAAGGAAAAGAAACACTGATAATGAAATAATAGACTTTTGCAGGCCAAAGGCTGCCTATGTTTGCAGCCTCTGGCTTGGACTAGGCTCAAAAGCTTTCTACCAGCAAACACATAAGAACTACATTCACAACTAGCAGCCACGTCGAGCCAATAAGATCAACATTCGTGATGGACAAACCAAACCAATTCCAATGGTGGTTTGGAAGTGGCTGGTGTCTCAGAGCTCTGGACATTCCTGAGTTTCATATGTAAGACTGGTGGAAGGGGCTATGCATTGAGCACTGGCAGGTTATATGAGCTCTCTCAAAGGTAGTTGCTCTATGCATGGCTTGTAGTTAGGTTTGTTCACATGTTTTCTGTTCTGGAAGTTGTGAAACATGTTTCCAGTTTTGGAGGTGGCTGTACTCACCTGTAAAATGTTCTGGAATTATGACAGTCATTCTCATAGAGGTAATGGGGTTTATAGGATAATCCAAGGGAGGTGATAACTAATCAATCAGAGAGTAATAACCTTTACCTTCTAACTTCTATGATCCCTTTAACAGGAACCGCTTGTTCAACTGTCAAAGTTTTTCTCTTGACTCAAGTGCCTTCACCAGCCCTGACTAGAGACTACTACACTTTTCCCCAAAGGTGGCGCAGTATAAATGCGGAGACATACTTTATTTTACATGGATATAAATATCCCTAAATTAGGGTGTACACCTTCTTCATATAACTTTATTTGGTTGCAGAAAAGAATTGAGGGTCACAGAAGAGTATTATAAGAACTGTATCTTCAGTAGTTCATGATAGGTCCATACCTATCCATCATTTTCTGATGTTCAGTTTTTCTGACTTGAGTTCTCTGGAGCTAACCTTATAACGACACTTAGCCTATTTAAATTCTTTTTTTCCCATCTCTCTTAGATTGTGTAATTGTTTCATTCACATGAAGATGTGTCATGTCCTGAATTTTATATCCTGGAAAACATGTAGTAAGTCAAACTTGCTCAGACATGATGACACCACATAGACATGGCTGATTGGAAGAGGAGACAAATGGTTTAGTCTTAGATGTGAGATAAAAACTGGGGTTACTGGCAAGCATTAAATATTTATAAAGCAGCCAATCTTTGGTAGTCATCAGGGAGTGTTTTTGTATGAGGCATGTCAGGCTTTATAATTAGTTATGGGACTTATTATTATTTGAGTTTTTGCCATGCGATTTTCTGCCTATGAAGGGACCATTATTTTAAATGTGTAATAAGAAGAAAGAAATATTGTTTGAGAAAGTGGTCACTTTTCAGGTTTTAAACTTTTGAATAATAATTTATGTGACAGACTCAATCTACTAGTGACTCTGAATGTTTTTAAATGACATTTTCAAGGATAGTGTTACACCAAAATAAAGATCATGAACTTTAGTGTAAGATAAAAATAATTCTAAATGTAGGTATCTTCGTCTGTCTTAAAGCTTTCTCCATTAGGAATAATAAAAACAAAATAAAAGACACAAAACAAGCCTCACATTTTCTTCTGGACAACATTGTACTTTTGATTATTAGCAGAAATGGCTTTGTTAATACTTATGGCATTTGTAAATGTAACTAAGAAAGGACTTTTTTTTTTTTCCTGAAAGAAAGTTAATACATTACCACCCTAAGTTTCTATAAACTCTTAAGGGAGAGGAAAAGAAAAAAATCCTCCAAACCTTAATAAAAGTTCCCAGCAAAACCATTAGGGATTTCAATTATGAAACTGTTCTCAAGACTCTTGTAAAGGTTATTTGTTGAACAATTTCTCTCTAACAGTGTATGACAAATTACTCGCTTGGCACTGTAAATGATGCACAAGCCCTCTAATTAGAATATAGCACTCGATATCTTTAAGACCTTCTAACATTTCTTAGTTAATATTATTCCTCATGAGCCTTTCAAAAGAAATGAGGACTTGTTTGTAGAGTCAAAATGGGTGATGGAGGATGGTGGACGGGGACCTTGCACAGGACTGGGAATATCCAGAAGCCACACAAAGAAAGGAAGGCTCTGACCCCAACAAGTTTTGATTGCAAAGGCGACTCTGATAACAGAGTTTTTTTTATTATCCATTGCTTTTAGCCTTATTTACCATCAGGTTCTCTTGCCACAAGCATGCTTTTTAGTTCTGACAGCCCTGAATTATGGCCATTGTGGGATCCTATCTCATTAACTGAAATGGGAGAATAAAACATCAAACAATCATAAAAATAGTTTGGCACTGTGAAACCACTTAGGAGCAGCTGTCAAACAGGTTGGAAGATAAACTTCTAAATAAAAAGAATAGAGAGAGCTGCAGTGTCCTGCCATATGCTTCCTCGGCATTATAGACTCCTTAATAATATGAAGTGCCTGTGTTTATGCAGAATAGGCCAGACACTCCATATATGATATTGATTATGCCTTAACCCCAATTTAGTAAAGACCTACTCCTCCTTTTCCTAATCAGATATTGCAGAAGCAGTTTTCTGAAAGAAAAAAAATGTCCCTAATGCCAAGCCATATTTTATCTGCGAAGGCTGTGGTGGGAGATAGGGCTTTGTCTTGCCTGTCATTGTGGCTAGGAGCCCAGTTTTAGGACAGCAAGGCCCCTCTGGGGCTCCTCTCCAGCAGTTTCCACCCAGCGATTCAAAAACATACATCTTTATCAAGCTGTTGTTGTCAGACAACATTAGATAATTAATAGGCCATTTGTCAGCCTGCACAAAACATGTTAAAATCCCAAACACAATCAGGATAAATATAGTTGCTTGCTCTCTGAAGGCTTTTTGTTCTGTCATGCAGCCATTGCAGCCAGATATTTGCTATTAAATGAGACTCATTATTAATCACATCTAATGTTAATTAATTAACCACCTCTGTATATTGAGGGCTCTCTGTGACTTTCAATTGTTTTAAGAAGCTAATTGGTAACTTAGCAGTTTACATCTAAGTTACTGTTTCTCATTCCATTCATGTCAGGATTTTATTCGGTGAAATGTATTTGTTTGCATTTGAGAAATTTCCCCTAAAAAGCCAACAGTTAAGGGTTTGTGTATAACTATGCAAGAAGTGATTAGGGA
The DNA here is from genome assembly GCF_003255815.1 of Theropithecus gelada. NCBI lineage: Eukaryota > Metazoa > Chordata > Mammalia > Primates > Cercopithecidae > Theropithecus > Theropithecus gelada. The sequence goes on from NC_037669.1 coordinate 121,462,550, forward strand.
ATGAAAGCTATGAAAAAATATGTAGCCATTGCTTTTTCTCATGCCTAGCTTATTAAAAATATATATATTTTTGTTATTTTCAAACCTCACAGAAAAACAGAAATATTCAAATCTAATTTTTAGTAGATGATGAAAATAAGGATGATACCCAGGGTTAGCCAAATTAGGTATTCATTCATCCACTCATTCATTCAAGAAATACATGGCAGGTATGTGTGGTCAGCTATTAGTCAATTCTAGGTCTTGTGAGAAACCTGGCCCCTCTGAAGCCAGCACAGAACTGCATTTTAGTTGTTTGAAACTGTGAGCTACTAGAAAGCAGGGACCTGACATCCGTGATACATGTCCCATTTGTGTCTAGCACTGTGTTCCTTTACATGGTAGATGCTGAGTTTGTATTCCTAGAACTGAATCAACAAATTCCAATACAATGTAAATATCTTCTAAATTCTGATTGGCTCATGAAGGAAGATGTGTAATATAATTAAACAGAAATAATAATATCAACATTGATCCATGATAGATTTATGTAGTGCATTTCAGTTTACCAATGGATTTCCCATATGTTAACTTATTTAATTTTTAAAATACTAACTTATTTAATTAAAAAATTTTTAACAATCATTTTTGTCCTACAAATAAGGAAAAGGCCTGTGTTTCCTAAGCAGACTCAAGCTTGACCTCTATCACTTGGCCTTTCAAAGAAATCAGCTTTGTTCTCCCAGTCTACCAAGCCGTAGTTGGGCATGTGGCCATGAGTAGTGATGACCTGGCTTACCAAAGCATCTGATAATATTGATTGATGTCCATTGGAAGATTTGATCCATTCAAAGTTTTTTGTTTTGTTTTTGTTTTTGTTTTTTGTTTTTTTAAATTGATGGCTATTTGGGAAGGACTACCTTGAGGGATCACATATATAAAAAAAGCATTACTAGAGACTAGTACTTTGAGAAGAGAAATTATTTGAACATTTCATCAGATAAACAGACAAGCAGAAGTAAGGGGAAAAAAATAGTTCCCCATCTTTGTGCTTTAAATTATCAGTTAGTGGTGGGGCTTTATGCCTCAGTTTAAGGCAAACCATGTCTATTTTAAACATGCTCACAGGATAGCTTTTTTCCACGTCTATTATGAAAATATTTTTAATGTCTTCTGTAACTCTTATTCATATGTAATTATGAATGTCTCACTAAATGATAGAAATTTTGCATAAACTGTATTTTACATAGAAATAAAAATCACAAGAATAATCTATGGTATAATACACTAAAGACATCTCTCTAAAGTGTAGCATACAAAATATAATTTATAACATTGCTCATTGAGACCTAGAATATTTTGCCTTGCTATCTGGAACTTGTTGGAAATGGGCATAAGAAAGAATGGGAAATTTTTCCACAGTTGATGGCATGGATGGTGGAGTACCTGGAGATACATGCAGCATTAAACAAACGGGTAAACATGTAACAAGCAAACCAAAGACCCAGCAGCCAAGCCAGTTACTTTCCCTTCTCTCTATAACCACTGCAACCTCTTCACAGTTAAGATGGTTAATATTTTCGTAGTACATATTCCTATTCATTTTTACAAGTAGAGTTCCTTTTATGTATAAGACTTTTTTTTTTACAGAATAATTTTTAAATTGGAAATAAGATGCTGTGCACTTGTGAATATCACATTTTGCTTTTTTGTTTTCACCATCTCAACTAAGGTCTAAATGAGAGAGAGAGAGAGAGAGAGAGAGAGAGAGAAGTATTTTCAGTCCAAATACATAGGGCATGAAAACCTCACACACACATGCATAGAACAACTTCAGAGCTTAAATTGCTTTTTCCCTGTTGAAGGGCTGTTGTTGAATTACATGTAGGATGGAGAAAGATGACTGAATTAAAAAAATGTCCTTTAGCTAACAAAGATCTAGATTGGAATTTAACTTGAACCAGTCTGAGTGATATTCCAGAGGCTTTTATTGCTGGAAATAATATTGAATGGAAAACAGTTACGCTAAGTGGAAATATTTTATATCATAGGTTGCCATACTCTAGATTATAATTATATGGCTTTTGCATTCGGTTCCCATTATGAACTTGTGAAAGATCCTTTTCTTCTTATGCAGAGTCTTGGCCTCATTTGTAATAATAGCTCCTGACGCAGAGCTTTTGTGGAAGTCTCTGCTTTTACTTTTTTAAGGTAAACTCAGTGGTATGTATAAGGAAGTAGGGAGATTGGCCACGTTGACTAAATCCATTGTCAGGATCTGTGTGTTTTCATGCTCTCTCTGAGGTAAAAAATGAAGGCTCCCTTCAAGAGAACACAGCGTGACTACTCCAACAGCGTGACTACTCCAACTGTCTTCTCTGGCCTCTTTTTTTGTCATCTTTTTTTTTTGTTTTGTTTTGTCCTGAAGATGTAAGCTGCTGTTGTCTAGAGGGAGAGGAAAAGGTTTTTCCTAGGGATGTTAATTTCAAGGCTGAGTAGTTTCCAGTCACTAGGCCTTGCTGGAAGTTTCCTTCAAGATTTGCCTGGAGGCAGCAGGGGCCTATTTGTCTCACCTGCAAGGAACATGGCCTTAAAAAAAAAATAACAAGAACTTTTGGAAGCTTTTTTAATTAGCACCTTAGAGTCTTTGGTTTTAGACTGCTTATTTGTTAATTCTTGTGGCGATTTTCTTCCTGGTGCTGTGTGTTTAAAGTATTAAATCGTGAACTTCGCATACTGTCTTCAAAGCTTTTTACTCAAGGGGCCAAATAGGTTTATGTTAGTGTCTTGAGCATGACACATAATTCAGAAATAATATTTGTTCTCGCATAGCCTAATAACTATAAAATTGAGATGCAAACCAGAAAAAATTTCTTTAAAGTCCATAATGCCATTTTAGAGGGAAATATTCTTTATTCCTTAGACAGGGTAAGAAGCTGCTCTTGTCCAAATTATGAGTTGTGAAACCTTCAGACATAAAAGAAAGCAAAATTGTTGAAATGTTATTGGGACATAACTTTCCTCCCCAGTGTTTCTTTGTTGTGGAGAGAATAAGGAAAAATAAAACAGCAGCAATCTTTCTACAATATTCTTACAGAGAAAAAAGAATTAGAGGGAATTTGCTACCCAAGTTTATACCTGCTTTGCTCTTCTTTGGTCTCCAGTTTGACACCATTAAGGAAAGTGAGGATTTCAGCCAATCACAGCTGATGGTTTCATTGTATTTCTTTTTTTCTGATGGCATAACATCCTATATTTCTTTACATATTATCTCAGACATACATGCATGTTGTTGGATAATGAGATATTCAACATAGCTTACCACCACCCCACCAAATTATTAAGCTATTTCAAAACAAGAAATAATGCTGAGGGAAAATTTGTATTAGCTTGATTGATTATCTTATTTTAATCCATATTAAAGCTTTAAGTCTCTAGGCGTGGCTCTTTACTTCTAACACCTCATAAATTATAGCTATAATGAAGCAGTCATTTATCCTGAGCTGATGATAAATGGCTTGCCCTAGGAGGAACTAAAGAATAGGCAAGTAGATCATTTTCATATTTGGTGAAAACAATATTAAGTACCCAGACCTCAGTGATTGCCCTAATAAATGAATAATCTGAGGTGAGGGGCTTGGCAGTCAGTGTAAAAAATAACCTGAGCTTTCTCTGTCATTTGTCAGGCTTTGCTATGACAGCATGCATTATGGGTAAATGAGCAATCAGCAAGAACTATGTTATGGCTGGGATGTTTTTGAGAAATTTATCATATGCATTGCTTAGTACCTTAAGACCTTAAGGCTTAATGGCTATAGTGCATGACTGCAAGTGAGCACAGTTCCTATTTACCATGGTATGCTTCATTTGTGCTCCATCTCTCACCTTAAAGAAAGAAAAGACCTTTCATGATTGAGCTTCATTTGGCTTTGCTTTTAAAACTTGAAGGTCTATATATGATGTTCTCTCTGTTGACAGATACTACTCCTGTTAGATTGGCTAAAGGAGATTTTGGAGACGTGATTTCAAATAAAATTTTAGGGTCAAAAATTTATCATTGTATGGAGGTGTCAAAGTCTGGATTCCAGTGTACTTGAAGCCAAATGTATTATGGAAAGTGACATTACTTCCTTATAATAGTATTAAATATTTAATGGTACTTAAGAATTAAATGATTTTCCACCCTCCTCAAACCACCGAACAGTTGATCCCTTTCATTTATTATGGAATTGGAAATAACGAAGAGTAGTTGAGATGTGAATACTTCACTGGAATTATGCAATGTGTTATGACAATGTCTGACTCATTGCGATTTGCTGCCATATGTAGTGAAAAAGGAAACCAGGAGGCAAACTCCTCTTTCCAGGCCAGGGGTCTCACGTGCACACTCCTGTGGATGCTATTCTAAAATATTTGATTAAAGAGAATGTGTCTTTACCAGTACCTCTCCTGCCATAATATCCCAACTTTACAGGTGCCTTTGAAGTTAGATGCACACCAAATTAAAAATCTGGCTTTACTCCTAGTTGGATAAATTTGTTTATTAGTTACTCTGAGCATCATTTTACTACTGTGTAAAATGGTGAAAACACTGTCTTGAGGGATTGTTGTGTGGCACAAATGAGATAATGTATAGAAGATGCTTAGCATATGATGGGTGACCTATACATAAATACTAAGTTAGTTCTATATCTTCTTAAAATCCTGGTCAGGCACCTAAGAATTCTCAAAGTGTGTAACATGAGTGGCATTTTACAAGATATGGTAGCAAGGCTAGTTGCTCGGTATATTAGATCAAGGAGCTCATGAGACAAATTCAATTACATGAAAACAGTTTTTGAATGTCTACTGTAGGTCAGGTTCCAGTGATGACCTAAGGATCACCTCACCATTGGTCACCATCATCACCATAATAGCTTCTAATTTCTCCCCTCTCCTAACTCTCATCCATAGCAGTTTCTAGTTGAATTCCAGACTACAGATCTGATCACACCATGACTCCTAGTTGCCCAGCCATTTAGCATCACAAACAAGGGTTTAAATAATATACTTCCAACATATCATTTCAGCTTCATATCTTGCCTCCTCTTTTATGCCTATATTCCAGCTATGCAGAGCTACTCACCAGTCTTTCAATTTGTAGGTCACATTTGTGCTTTTTCTTTGCCTAGAATGTACTTCCTTCCACTCAACTGTCTTGGCATGGCCAAATCCTCATTTGAGATGTATTTCAAATTTGAACTCTGATGTGTAGCCTTTCCCATCTTTCCAGGTTGAGACGGTTTCTTCCTCTGTTTCCTGAATACTTTGTGTATAATAAACCACTCATCATGTTGTGCTATAAACATCTGTTTGTGTGCTCTGCTTCCCACTGTGGACTCCTTGAAGACAGTTACAGAGTCGACATTTTTACTTCTAGAAATGAATATGGTACCTGGAACACAGTAGACACTTTTATAAAGGTACTTTGTAAACGTAAGAATTAATGAGAAAGGTATGATTCTGCCTTTCTTTGGACATCTCAAACTCAGAGTCAGAAAAGTTATCGGTGGGGGATCTTAACCTACAGAACCCCATACCCTGCATTATTCATCAGTTCCCTCCTCCAGTCAACTAAAATCTACAAAACGTCTGCTTCGCCTGGCTGCCTTCTGGCTACTGAATGAGAAGGTGAATTTTATAGGAAGGTAACAGAAGAAAGAGGTGGAGCAGGAGAACTCTAGGGAATGGGTGACAGAGGGCACCAATAAGACTTAATTCTTCTACCCTTGGGAATTGTAGACATCTTCACAAGGGATCAAGAAACTGAGTGGTTCAGAGCAATTTCCTTTACATCTCAAGGATGAGGAAGCCTTTAACTAATGTAGAATCTTCTAGATTGCAGGTAAAATGAAGGAGTTGGATTTCAATATTTTACAATGAGGATCCCTTTTCATAACATAAAAAAATTCGTAGACCTTTAAGTATTTACTGGTTGACAAAATTATACTGAAAAAAATAACTGAAAATTCAGTAACAGTTAATTAATTTTCCACTTAGTGAATCACAATGGCATGTGCAGGGAGTGCCTAAAGCTTGGTGCACCCCTGAACCAGCCATCCTGATAGGGATGAGGGCAGTAGTACTGCATAGTCATTAAGAGTATGGGCTTTTGAATCAGCTAGACTTGGGTTCAAATCCTGGTTCTGAAACCAGGTATATGATCATGAGAAGCTCTCTCAGTCTTAATTTCCTTATCTGAAAAAACAGTAATATTGACCTCATAGTGGGTGCTGGTGTGGGATTTAAGATAATAAAGGTAGATAAAGATAACGCACAACACACAGAACTACTACCCACTTAATTATCAGGAATGGGAGGGTAGCTTAGCAAGTTCTGTGATGTAAACTCAGGGCAAGGTGGCTCTGTGGAAGATCAGGCTTATTTGTGTAGAGTAGAGAGTGTCTGTATTAGTTTGGTTTTATGCTGCTGATAAAGACATACCCAAGACTAGGAAGAAAAAACAGTTTAATTGGCCTCCTACATGGCTGGGGAGGCCTCAGAATCATGGCAGGGGTGAAAGGCACTTCTTACATGGCAGTGGCAAGAGAAAATGAGGAAGAAGCAAAAGCAGAAACCTCTGATAAACCCATCAGATCTCGTGAGATGTATTCACTATCACGAGAATAGCAAGGGGAAGACCACCCCCGTGATTCAATTACCTCCCCCCGGTCTCTCCCACAACACGTGGGAATTCTAAGAGATACAATTCAAGTTGAGATTTGGGTGGGGACACAGCCAAACCATATCATTCCACCTGTGTCCCCTCCAAATCTCATGTCTTCACATTTCAAAACCAATCATGTCTTCTCAACGGTCCCCCAATGTCTTAACTAATTTCAGCATTAACTCAAAAGTCCACAGTCCAAAGTCTCATCTGAAACAAGGCAAGTCCCTTTCACCTATGAGTCTGTAAAACAAAAAACAGCCTAGTTGCTTCCTAGATACAATAGGGGTACAGGTATTGGGTGAATACAGCCATTCCAAATGGGAGAAATTGGCCAAAACAAAGGGGTTACAGGGCCCATGCAAGTCCAAAATCCAGTGGGGTATTCAAAATTAAAGCTCCAGAGTGATCTCCTTTGACTCCTGGTCTCACATCCAGGTTACACTGATGCAAGAGGGGGTTCCCATGGTCTTGGGCACCTCTGCCCCCGTGGCTTTGCAGGGTAGGGCCTCTCTCTTGACTGCTTTTATAGGCTGGCACTGATTGTCTGCAGCTTTTCCAGGTGCACAGGACAAGCTGTCGGTGGATCTACCATTCTGGAGTCTGGAGGATGGTGGTCCTCTTCTCACAGCTCTACTAGACAGTGTCCCAGTAGGGACTCTGTGTGGGGGCTCTGACCCCACATTTCCCTACCGCACTGCCCTAGCAGAGGTTCTCCATGAGGGCCCTGCCCTTGCAGCAAACTTTTGCCTGGGCATCCAGGCATTTCCATACATCTTCTAAAATCTAGGTGGAGATTCACAAACCTCAATTAGTGACTTCTGTGCACTCACAGGATCAACGCCATGTGAAGGCTGCCAAGACTTGGGGCTTCCACCCTCTGAAGCCACAGCCCGAGCTCTACGTTTGTCCCTTTCAGCCATGGCTGGAGTGGCTTGGACACAGGGCACCAAATTCCTAGGCTGCACACAGCATGAGGATCCCGGGCCTACCCACAAAACCACTTTTTCCTCCTGGGCCTCCATGCCTGTGATGGGAGGGGCTGCCAAGAAGGTCTCTGACATGGCCTGGTTACATTTTCCCCATGGTCTTGCTACTTATGCAAATTTCTTCTGTTGGCTTGAGTTTCTTCTCAAAAAATGGGTTTTTCTTTTCTACTGCATCATCATGCTGCAAATTTTCTGACTTTTATGCTCTATTTCCCTTTTAAAATGGAATGCTTTTAACAATGCCCAAGTCACCTCTTGAATGCTTTTCTGCTTACAAATTTCTTCTGCCAGATACCCTAAATCATCTCTCTCAAGTTCAAAGTTCCACGAATCTCTAGGACAGGGGCAAAATGCCTCCAGTCTCTTTGCTAAAACATAGTAAGAGTCACCTTTGCTCCAGTTTCCAACAAGTTCCTCATCTCCATCTGAGACCACCTCAGTCTGGACCTTATTGTTCACTATCAGCATTTTTATCAAAGCCATTCAACAAGTCTCTAGGAGGTTCCAAGCTTTCCCACATTTTCCCATCTTCTTCTGAGCCCTCCAAACTGTTCCAACGTCTGCGTGTTACCCAGTTCCAAAGTCACTTCTATGTTATCGGGTATCTTTTCAGCAACACCCCACTCTACTGGTACCAATTTACTTGCTTTCATGCTGCTGATAAAGACATACCGGAGACTGGGAAGAAAAAAAGGTTTAATTGAACTTACAGTTCCACATGACTGGGGAGACCTCTGAATCATGGTGGCAGCAAGAGAAAATGAGAAAGAGGCAAAAACAGAAACCCCTGATAAACCCATCAGATCTCGTGACACTTACTCACTATCACGAGAATAGCACGGGAAGGACCAGCCCCCATCATTCAATTACCACCGCCTGGGTTCCTCCCACAACGTGTGGGAATTCTGGGAGATACCATTCAAGTGGAGATTTGGGTGGGGACACAGCCAAACCATATCTGTGTTGCTCATTAAAGTCTGAAGGGGCGTGTCTTAAAAATCTGTGACGAGAAGGATGGACTGTGTTGTGACACATCTGGTAAAGGCTTTCAGGTATCTTCCTTGATACGAGAACTGAGAGTCCTCATAAGATTTGAGAGTAAGGGTGACAAGATCAAAATGATACTTCAGGAAGTATGAAAAAAAAGATTTGAAAGCAGATGGTATGAGAGACAGGGCAAAGGATAACTTAAACACGTTTCCAAAGTTATCGGCTATCAGTACGAAGAAAGAGCCACCTGATGCGGTTATGAGAAACTTATGAAAGAGTGAGTTTGGGGGTGAAAATGTGGGGATTATAAGAAATTCTCTATTTAGTGGGATTTAATGTGAAAAGGCCTCACAGACCTCAAGAGAGCAGAGGAGCCAGAGCTAACTATCTAGTACTGAGAGTCCTCTTCTGTCCTCGGAGAGAACTGAAACAGTTGTTCAGAGTAGCTGGACTTTTCCCTGTGCTCCTCAGGGAAGGACTGCTAAAATAAAAGCCCAAACTGAGCTCTGCTGGGTTTTCAGATGAGCAGTGAAATCAGCAGACCCAGCACTGTCAGTGAGAAACAACGGAAGAGTGTGGAGAGGAGATGAGCCTGTTCAAATAGGAGAATGAAGAATAAAAGAAATGCCATGGGATTGGGTAAGATGGAGGCTGTTGGCAAAGTCAGAGAAGGGCTTTTCATGGAATGATGAGAACAGAAGACAGGTTAAAGCCTTAGTTACCTGAGGGCGGATACAGAAGGCATTCTGTTTTTTGTTTTGTCTCCCTGCTTCTTAACACTGTGATTGGTTCCTAAGATGCTCAAAGATATTACAATATAAACATGGGTATTTAATGCAAACCTATTTCATAGATCACAATAGGTCTTGGGGGAGATTGGGGCTACATTTCTTCCCCCTTCCCTTCCTCCCACAGAGAGTAGTGCAGTGCCTTAAACACCACAATAGTTACACCGTAAATATTTTATGACTGAGTGAAGGTAAAGGAGGGACTTAATGTGAGGGGCATGAATGGAATCTTTGATGGTGGCATTTGGAAGAGAGTCAAGGCGCTTGCTCACAGGGAAGAGACTCCACTGGAATTTCCATTTGCAATATATTCTTTTCCATGGGATACCAAAGAATTTCAAAGCAGATTGGAAGGAGAGAAATCCCAGAACTGGGATTTTTTTTTTTTTTTTTTTTTTTTGACACTGTGGTGGAATAAATCCTCTTTCAAGGGGTTTATTCACTGAAATTCAGCAGATACTGAGCACCTATCGGGTGCTAGACACTGAACTAGGTTCCGTGAAAATGTTGAAAAGAATACAGACCTCCAGTCAAATGACTGTAATACAAAGCAATGTATTAGGGCTATAAAGATACTACACCATTTGACCAATTCTGCATTCAGGGTCAAAAACTGTAAAAAGAAAAAAATGTGAAAACCTCATTGATGGTGGTGTTTCCAAAGTTGTGGGGCACCTTGAGTCCAGTAGTGGAAAAGAGACCACAAAAACTGTTTCTGTGCCTTCATCTGCAATAGAAAACTCTTCTCACTTATTTGTTTTGCCTGTTTGGCTCTTTTGATGTCTTTATTCTTCCACTAAAAGTTAGTGGTCACCATCTCTACAATCTCCTTAATATATGATTCTTTGACATGAAACATCTGAAGCTTCCTTTCCCGGCATAGAAGAGATTACATTAGTATACCCACCTAATTGGGATGCTTACCTGCCTAGTCACTACGGACATTTTTATGTTGTTACTAGCAACCTCTTATGTTTTCTGTGCTTACTAGAAAATAAAAGCAGAATATTAAAATGCTCTGATTCATACTTTAATGGCATATAGAAGTTACTCAAAATAAGTGTAACACAAGCCTGGGCAAGGTGGCTTACACCTTAATCCCAGCACTTCGGGAGGCTGAGGTAGGCAGATCATCTGAGGTCAGGAGTTCGAGACCAGCCTGGCCAACATGGTGAAACCCCGTCTCTACTAAAAATGCACGCCTGTAGTCCCAGGTACTCAGGAGGCTCAGGCAGGAGAATGGCGTGAACCCAGGAGGTGGAGGTTGCAGTGAACCAAGATCGTGTCACTGCACTACAGCCTGGCCAAAGTAATGAAACTCTGATTACTAAAAATACAAAAATTGACTGTATATGGTGGCTCGCGCCTGTAATCCCAGCACTTTTGGAGGCTGAAGTGGGTTGATCAGCTGAGGTCAGGAGTCTGAGACCAGCTTGGCCAAAATGGTGAAACCCTGTCTCTACTAAAAATACAAAAATTAGCTGGGTGTGGTGGCACGTACCTATAATCCAGCTACTCGGGAAGCTGAGGTAGGAGAATCGCTTGAACCTGGGAGGTGGAGGTTGCAGTGAGCTGAGATTGTGCCACTGCACTCTGGCCTGGGCAACAGGGAGAGACTCCATCTCAAAACCAAACCAAACCAAACATTAGCCAGACATGGTGGTGGGCACCTGTAATCTCAGCTACTCAGGAGGCTGAGGCAGGAGAATCACTTGAACCCGGGAGGCGGAGGTTGCAGTGCACCGAGATTGCACCATTGCACTCCAGCCTGGGTGACAGAGCAAGACTCTGTTTTTTGTTTTTTTGTTTTGTTTTTAAAAAAACAAAAAGAAGAGAAGAAGAAGTGTAACACAGCTAAAAAAGCATCTTTTATTTCTGATATTCCCATCTGCCAAAAAATTTCTGCATATTTGACATAATTGCAGACAAGTCCATTGTAACAACTAAAGTCTTTCTACATGCACATAATACCATGGTGTTATCTGAGATTTGAGATGTTATACATCTCTAATTTGCTAAGGAAATGTAAAATGAACACTCTTCTGTCTCCTATAGGTCTTTCTATTTTTTGATAAAGATAGAATTATTGGGTTTGGTGAAATGGACATATGCTTACTAGTATATGTCAGTGAATGTGCTAACAGGCTTGTACTGGTTCAGAGTTTTAAAAACACCGCATGTTCTCACTCATAGGTGGGAACTGAACAATAAGATCACTTGGACTTGGGAAGGGGAACATCACACACCGGGGCCTATCATGGGGAGGGGGAAGCGGGGAGGGATTGCATTGGGAGTTATACCTGATGTAAATGACGAGTTGATGGGTGCTGACGAGTTGATGGGTGCAGCACAGCAACATGGCACAAATATACATATGTAACAAACCTGCACGTTATGCACATGTACCCTAGAACTTAAAGTATAATAATAATAAAAAAATAAATAAATAAATAAATAAAAAATGGGTATGATTCAAATATTTAAGTTGCTGTATACACTCAAAGTATTGCTTGGTGACAGAGGTTATTATTATTGTAAAATTTTTCATTTGTTACAAAATCTTTGTCATACAACACAGAAACATGAATATCTTGGTTGCACGGCTTTAGAGATGAAGGTTCTGTCCAAGGCACCAATGGCTTGAATTTCTCCCGGAGAGCCGTGGACTCTGTCTGTCCACTCAGCTCAGGCTGAGCTGTCACATCAGCCAGTTTGGGAAATGGCTGCATGTGTATCTATGCAGGCTGCCCAGAGCAATGCCCAGGATTATTAGACTCACTGTTGTCTATATTCCTTATGTCAGTGCAGTTTCTGCTCCTTGAGATTATTTAAACTATTTGGGAAATCACTTGTGCACCTAAGGTATGGTCAGCTCTGCAGATAGGAGGATCAGCTGACCTCTATGCCTTTAACGAGATGAAATTTTCTCAATGATCCTGGTATTTAATCCTTAGTAGACCACCAAGCATGAATCTCTTTTCTTATCCAGAGGTAATTACTTGACCCTTGGGTCTGGGGTGAGCTGTCTAAACTGGTGGAGAGAAGAGTCTAGTTGTGTTTAATTTCTTATCTCCCCCTCCTAACATCACCAATATGAAGGGGAAAGAGTTGTTTCCTTCAGAAGCTTTGGAGGGCATATGGTTTATCCCTAAAAAGATGAGCAATGATAACAGGTCTCATTACAAGTGTGACAATTGTAACTTGACATAAAATAATCCAACCCTTGTCAATTCACTCAATTGCAAACTATTTGGAGTGTCATCTTCCCCCACCCCAACCCCACTCCCTCCTCCCACCCCATCCCCAACCCTTCCAGCACCTTACATGCCAACAGGCTTCCATCTTCCTTCAATCCCTTGGTCATTGGGTTTCCCTTGCCTGGAATGCTTTTCTTGGACCTCCACTTGGCAAATTTTACTTATCTTTCAAGCCTTCCTCTATGAAACCTTCCTTGGCCCCAGCGTGGGCTCCACAACCTCTCTGTTTTTATTCTCTGTCTATTAAAGCATTTAGCATTTCAACAAGAAGGCTTCCCAACAAGATTGTGAGCTGTGTACAGCCAAGCAAAATTTTCTTAATTATTGTTATTTTATCATATAATTCTTGATATATTGAAAAGAATATGTATATACATATAAAACAACATATGTGATATATGTAGAAGTAATGGAATGTAAAAATAAAATGAACACCTGTGAACTCACTACATAACTCAGGAAGTAGAACACAACCAAATTATTTTCTCCCTCTGTGTGCATTTTCCCTATTTCATTCTTCTACCTTACTCTAGAAGTGAGCCTTCCTCTGAACTTTACTTTTATCATTCTTCTACTTTAAAAAATGGTTTTATTGCTTATGTACCAAACAATATATTGTTTGGCTTTGCTTGTTTTTGAGTTAGAAATTTTTTCCTGGGTCTTGCTTTTCTACATGCAATATTTTGTTTCCAAGATTCACCCATGTTATTCATTTTCACTGTTGTATAATATTTCATTCTGTGACTATACCACTGTTTATTTATTCATTTTCTTGTGGCTATGTCTTTTGGGTTTGCAGTTTTTCATATAAGGAATGTGCACAAGAACAGCCTCATACATGTCTTCTAGTATGTACATACAAGACTGGAATTGGTATATCAGGGATATAGCACAAGATAGTACAATATTGTTTGGAAGTAATTGTGCCAACTTACACACACACACCAGCAATGTGCAAGAGTTTCTGCATTCTTCACATATTTATACTAATTGGTATTATCCTATTTGCCAATCTAGGAGATGTAAAATACTATCTCATTGTAGCCTTAATTTGTATTTGATTTCACATGTTTGTGGATCTTTTGTGTTTCCTATTTAGTGAAATCCTGTTTATGTTTATGGCCTATTTTAACATTGGGTTTTTGTTTTAGTCTTATTTATTTTAGAAGTTTCTTTTATATTCTGGATACTAATCCTTAGCTAATTATGTATATATTTAAATATCTTTCCTAGTTTGTAGCTTGTCTTTTCTTTCCTTATGCTATCTCTAAATGAACAGAAGTTCTTATTTTAATGTAGTCTGTTTTATCAGTCTTTGCTTTTATGGCTAGTAATTTGTAGGTCTTGCTTGAGATTGTTTTTAATTTATGTTTTAATCTCTGCCCCAGCACCCAACCTAGATTCACAATTACAGTAAATTTTGGTTGAAAATAATGAATTAATAAATACTGTGGACAGAAGATTAATAAAAAATTATTTTATTTGCCAAGCACACATGGTTTTAAATGATTGGATCGAACACTGCATATTGGAACAAGAAAACCCGATAGTACCTGAAACATTTCTTCACATGTTGGCTGTGGCCAGCTCTATGACCACTTAGTACCCCATCCATATCCCTTCACCATTTCTGTGCATCCTCGCATGACTTCCAAATGCTTTGACTGAGGCTGCCCAGCCTGAGCATGGAGCAGGTCAGAAGTGTGAGGAATTACATCCCCTGGGATAAGCTCTCAACAAATGACTGATGGGAATCAGTGGATAAAACCCCAGATCCCTCACCTCAGCTGTGCTGATCTAGAGTTCCCCAGTGCTAACTTGGTTGATAGCATACCCTTTGTTGACTTCTGGCCCTTCTCTGTCTCACTGTCAACTCCTTTAACCCATGCTTCCTGGGACCACCTCTGAAATAAACTATGGACTCTTGAACCATTGTCTCAGGGTCTGCTGGTGCAATTAAGAATGTTTGAATGTCAAATTTTGACTGAGAAACTTGAATACTTATGATTTAGGATTGAATATTAAAAAAAAACCCAAAATATTCTTATTGTTATCCTGTAATTGGGCAGCTATTACTGGGTGAAGCACAGAGTGAGAAGGTGTATAGTTTAGGGATAAAGTCTGTGGGCTCTAGAGCTAGACAATCAGGGTTTGAATTATGGCTTTTTAAAAATGATTTATTCTTTTTCCTAATATTACTGCTTCAATTTCCTTACATGTAAAATGGGGATGAGAGTAATATCTACCTCATGGGCTACTATGAGGATTAAATGAGTTAATATATGCAGAGTGCTAAAACTAGTGTTTGGCTCGTGGTTGTGTCATATACTTTCCTGGAGCCATTGAATAATAAAACATCCCTTGATACATTTTAGGAGGATGAGATTTTTATGCATTTCTTGTCACTCTATATATGACATTGCAATTAGGCTCTGCTAAAAGTTTAGGAAGTCTGGTCCAGCCATTCAAAAATAATCTTCTAATTGGTTTAAGGAAAAAGTTCTAATCTGTGTTGAACTCTACTTGGAGACTATAATGGATCCCCCCTTAGCTCCTGGAGAGAAGGAAAAATGCCATATGAAAACAGGTTTCTCTATAAATCTATACTTTTCACTTTTCTTTAACTCAAGAATAGTTTTACCCTTATTTGCTGGGTGTTACAGGTGGACAAGAGGGAAATATATAAAGAAGGTTTTTGTCTCCAAGAATTACATTCCAAAAAGTTTGACTCTCTTAAATGGAGAGAGTTGTAATTTGAATCTTTGTGATTATCAAAGAAGGTGCTTTCATGAATATTTTGTTAACTAATCTTGGATATTCTATCAGTGGATCTGGTTTGAGTTCCCTAAACTTTTCTCTTCTTATGACTAATAATTGCAAAAAAGTTAATATTTGGATGTCTCCTACCTTTAACAATAAAACTTTCTCTATAGAAACTAGGCTTTATCAGAGACCCAATTTAATAGATTGATTCTAGTTAACCAATATATTTTCCTTGCATTTCAAAGTATTTGGGACACAGCTTAGTTCAATGGCAAGTTAACTGGATTTGAAGCCAGAAGATCTGGCATTGTTCACCCCCTAATTAGATTTATGACAGTAGAGAATGTTAGTTTAATATTGTAAGCCTTGGTTTCCTTATCTGGGAGATGGGGAAAATAATGAAATCTAGTTAAACGGAGCTGTGTGAATCATAAAGTGAAATACAAAACTCTAATTGGTTCATAAAATATTTTATTTTACCCATGAGGCTTTGAAAGTACTCTGAAATTATTTTTTGCTATAGCAAAATAACTTCTTTATATTTTTTTCCCTTATATTCTCTGTGATTCCGGAAAGAAAATTATCTTTAAAATATTTTTTTTCTTTTTTTTCCCTCCCTCCTTCCCTCCCTCCCTCCTTCCCTCCTTGCTTCCTTCCCTCCCTCCCTCCCTCCCTCCCTCCTTCCTTCCTTCCTTCCTTCCTTCCTTCCTTCCTTCCTTCCTTCCTTTCTCTCTCTCTCTCTCTCTCTCTCTTTCTTTCTTTCAGATGGAGTCTCGCTCTGTGGCCCAGGCTGGAGTGCAGTGGCGCAGCTCACTGCAGCTTCTGCCTCTCAGGTTCATGCCATTCTCCTGCCTCAGCCTCCCCAGCAGCTGGGACTACAGGCACCTGCCACCACGTCCGGCTAATTTTTCTTTTTCTTTTTTTTGTATTTTTTAGTAGAGACGAGGTTTCACGGTGTTAGACAAGATGGTCTTGATCTCTTGACCTTGTGATCTGCCCACCTCGGCCTCCCAAAGTGCTGGGATTACAAGCGTGAGCCACCGTGCCTGGCTATTTTTTTCCAATGAATGAAATAATCTTGTTATGTCGTCCAAACTCAAGTATTTTCAGTTGTATCGATTTGGACTCTTTAGTCAAAACATAAAATTTTATTGAGAATAAAAAATTTCCAAAAATTATTAATATTCCTAATCCAGAGTCATATTTGTTTTTCAATATAAATAATATTGAATATCCAATTCAGTCAGTCTAACACGTAGTTAGTGAGCCCTAATTATGTGTTAGTTACTGTATTAGGCACTGAAAAGTGGTTTTGTGGTTTTTTTTTGGTCAACATAGTATCAATGTCAAAAGAGAAAACTATAATTTCACCATTAATTTTGCTAATCCAAATTGTATTGAAGAAACTGACATGTAGAAAAGCCACTTAGGTGCCTCACACCTGTAATCCCAGCAATTTGGGAGGCTAAAGCAGGCAGATCACCTGAGGTCGGGAATTTGAGACTAGCCTGACCAACATGGAGAAACCCTGTCTCTACTAAAAATACAAAATTAGCCGGGTGTGGTGGCGCATACCTGTAATCCCAGCTACTCGGGAGGCTGAGGCAGCGGAATCGCTTGAACCCAGGAGGCGGAGGTTGTGGTGAGCCGAGTTCGCGCCATTGCACTCTAACCGGGCAACAAGAGCGAAACTCTGTCTCAAATAAAAAGGAAAAGCCATTTAGCCAGAATTTCCCTTTTTTGCATCATAGACGCAGAACCAATTGCAAAACATAAGCACAATGTGATATTTCTTCCTCAGCTATGTAAACAAAGACATGCATACAAATAAGGGGATATGGATCTTCTTACCATATTCAGAAATAGCCAGTTGTAGTCTGTTTTTTATGTCAACATATTGTGAAAGATAATTGAAATTCCAGCAAGTGCCTATGTTATTAACAGTGGAGCTGATGCCATTATAATCTTGTTAACATCCAGACAAATACAGCCAGATACATTGAAGAATGATCAAGTGTTGTAACCCACTGTAGTGCTTAATAATGTTACCATTTTGGTCCATTATTGGAATATTGTATCTGCTTGAATTAATGTTTATAATGGCACTTTACTGCTATTGTCTGCTTGTTTTTATGCTGATTTATGTGGTTATTAGACTGAATGCAATTTATGTTGAATTTTTTTCAAGAAATGCAGTTTAGCAGAAGCACAAGTCCTTCTAAATAAACTGAATTAAGAAATCAAAGATACAGAAGACACTAGTTTTGGCCCTCTAATTGTCTACAGCAAGAAAATATATATTTTAAAAGGAAATATGAGTTCACAAGAAGATAAATAGACACATAATCCAGAGGCCAGTTGCTGGCAGAATTTCTTAGTTTGATGTGACTCTCTTTTTGACAGTTCTCCTAAGGTAGGTTATTTTGGAGAAAACATATGTTTCCATTTTCTCCCCCTCTGCTTCCCTTTGAGTCCCCAGGCTCCACTAGGGTCACAGAAACATTAAGGCTTTTGTCACTGTGATTAATAGCTCTTAAGATCATCTTTAATTCACTCACTAATGACTGAGGGTCTTTCTGCTCTCCAAGTAATCGGGTGATGTATGAGCCGATAGTACACCTTGTGGCAGAGGTGAAAATCATTCAGGCAATGCAAATATTGTCACGGGAACAAATGTTTTCCCTGTTAATAAAAATTAATGAATTCTACCCAGGAGCTAGTTAAGGAAGCTGTGGCGAAGGAAATCCAAACACAAATAACTTCTTACTGTTAAAGTCACTTACGCATCCTTTCTAGATACAGAAAAAGACTATCATTGCTGCATATTTCCATAAGAGATGAAATAATGAAAACCTATAGAAATGCACTATGTCGTTTTAAAATTATCTTTCTCAGGTTCTTAAGTGTATTTAAAATTGTGAACTTTGGCATCTTATTTGTTTTAACCTTGGTTAAACTACAGGCTTCCCGTTCTGTACTAGCCTAATGAATACATTCCTCTTTTCATAGCCTAGTTAGGACCAAGAATTATAGTGGTCAGGGTTTATAACTATAAAATGATGTAATGAAGTTTAAATTTGAAAAACTCCTTGTAACACATCATAAAAGATTGATGAAACAGACTGGAGATTAATAAGTGGTTCGAATAGTTTTGAGAGAAAAAACAACAAAAACATTTGTTAACTCTATCGTTATATTTATTGAATTCTTTAAAAATAAAAACATCTCTCTTAAAAAATTACCCCACATCATTAAAGCTTTTTCCTTACTGCATCTGCCTCAACCCCAGTTCATTTTGTACGACAATAAATGTACAATGTTGTGAGGTGTGCCTGCTCTTTATGTGCAGACACTTGCTATAGAACTAAATCTGCTCTTTTTGTTTCATTTTGATACCCCATGATTCTTTCTTCTAATGACCAAAATTCATTGTCTGAATGGAATAAATATTTCTGAAATAGCTCCCAGGCCTTCCCCTATCATTTACATCTTAGAACAAAACAAAAAACAAACAAACAAAAAAACCAAAAAAACAGTAAACTTTTAAACGACATCATTTTACCTCTCCACAGTGCTTATCTACAAAGGAACATATTACTGAGGAGGAAAAAGCTCAACTTGTTACTATTATTTCTGGTAGGCACCCAAGGAGAGTAGCTAATTTGTTCTTCATCAATGCCAAGGACAAATTAAAACAAAAAACCTAACTGAATTTTGCATTTGTATGTGTTTGCTTCTAAAGTATGCTTATTTCCCCCAGAATGTTCAAACGAAAACATAAAAAATTTGACTGTATATTTGTTTAGTATTTCAGAATCTATTTACACAATTTTTAAATTAACTGAATTTTAAAATTATGGAAGGACATGTGATATTCATTATCTAAATAAACTAAATTTGAAAAATACTAAAGGAAACATAACCTTAATTATCAATTACATTTTGACACTTGGAAAATGGGTAAAATTAAAGAGACAATTTCTGCTACCCCCCCATTATTAGGAATAAACCCATTTTTTTTCCCCAGATGAATTCAGATAACAGCTCTCCTATGTTGAACTTGGAAGTAGGATTTTTCTCTAGATAGGTGCTTCTCCAAATGTGGTCTTTGAATCTCCTGCGTTCAAACATTTGAAAGGTCTCACGCTACAGTCACAATAAATCTCTGGGGACAAACCCTGTGTATTTGCATTTTTAATAAGCGCCCTAGATGATTTTTTCTACAAAGTTTAAAAACTACTGCTCTCTTCGCTGGGCGTGGTGGCTCATGCCTGTAATCCCAGCACTTTGGGAGGCCGAGGCAGGTGGATCACCTGAGGTCGGGAGTTCAAGACCAGCCTGGCCAACATGGAGAAACCCCGTCTCTACTAAAAATACAAAATTAGCCAGGGTGGTGGCGCATGCCTGTAATTCCAGCTACTCGGGAGGCTGAGGCAGGAGAATCGCTTGAACCTGGGAGGCGGAGGTTGAGGTGAGCCGAGATCACGCCATTGCACTACAGCCTGGGCAATAAAAGCGAAACTCTGTCTCAAAAAAAAAACAACAAAAAAAAACCAAAAAAACCCCCCAAGAAAACAAAACTACTGCTCTCAATGTTATTCAAAAAAATTTTCTTCCTTCCTTCCTTCCTTCCTTCCTTCCTCTTTCTTTCTTTCTTTCTTTCTTTCTTTCTTTCTTTCTTTCTTTCTTTCTTTCTTTCTTTCTTTCTTTTTATTTTCTTTCTTTCTTCCTTTCTTCCTCTTTTCTTTCTTCTGTTCTTTCTTTTTCTTTCCCTCCCTCCCTCCCTCCCTCCCTCCCTTCCTTCCTTCCTTCCTTCCTTCCTTCCTTCCTTCCTTCCTTCTTGCTTGTCTTTCTGACTTTTCCTATTCTTTCTTTCAAGCTTCACTCTTGTTGCCCAGGCTGAAGTGCAATGGCATGATCTCTGCTCACTGCAACCTCCTGAGTTCAAGTGATTCTCCTGCCTCAGCCTCCTGAGTAGCTGGGATTACAGGTGTGCCCCACCACACCCAGCACATTTTTGTATTTTTAGTAGAGATGGGATTTCATCATGATGGCCAGACTGATTTCGAACTTCTGACCTCAGGTGATCCACCCACCTCGGACTCCCAAAGTGCTGGGATTACAGGTGTGAGCCACAACACCCGGCCTAGTCAAAGAAATTTCATCATGCCAACATTGGTTCTACTATATAGAATACTTTTTTTCATTTACATAACATGAATTTTCCACAATTGGGTCTCATTGTTTCTATAAATTTTTATATCTTACCCTTGATTCCAAAAGAAAAATGTTGAGTTTACACAGCTTCAGTACATACCTGGTGGGTAAAGGGTTTGGGCAAGTGCAGACAGCAAGGAAATCAAATATGAGCTTTTTGCCCAGAGAAGTTCTAATCACATAGTAAACAGTTAGAATTTACACGGGTCTTTATTTAATTAAGCCTGAGAACCACTATTTAGTTGCAGCTGGAGCAGAATCTTGGCACAGAATAGAGCAATCTACTGTAGCCTTTAACCTTTTCCCTTTTAACTGTGCTTATAAGAATGTGTGTTTCTTTAGAAAGGTGCTGCATATCTTTAAGCACTGTTTGTAGTCTTTGATATAAGGGTCACCTCACTGTGCACACATTTTCAAATTCAATAGTTAAGAAACTGAATGAAATAGATGTATAGCCTAACAGGGCTTTTTGTGTTCTACGAGGTTGAAATAATTTACCCACATGATGAACTTTCATATTTTAAATGTTTTCTGTAATTTTTAGTGAAGAAGGTGTACGTCTGTTTGTGTGTGAGAGAGGGAGACTGACATCCACTTTACTGTTTCATAAGTCTTTGAGATCAGATAAGGCTAAATAATGAGAAGAAAAAAATGACAGCCTGGCACAGTGGCTCAAGCCTGTAATCCCAGCACTTTGAGAGGCTGAAACCCTGTCTCTACCAAAAATATATAAAAGTAGCCGAGTGTGGTGGTGCACCCCTGTAATCCCAGCTACTCAGGAGGCTGAGGCAGGAGAATCACCTGAACCTGGGAGGCAGAGGTTGCAGTGAGCCAAGACAGTGCCACTGCACTCCAGCCTGGGCAACAGAGCAAGACTCCGTCTAAAAAAAAAAAAAAAAAGACAGTAGTACTATCACAAAAATGACAGTGGTGGGACTATCACTCTTCTTCATGCCAAAGGGAGAGAATTAAACAAGATTCATACTAGGTCTCAAACTGTTGTCTCTCTGGCCTACAGTCAGTTTGTAGACATATGTAGTTTGGTTAACACAATGTGAAAAAAAAAAAGGTGAGAAACCTCACCCCAAAATCCAAATTTCTGACTTCTCTTGAAGTATCAGATTATGTGGCCATATCAAACCAGTTTTCTCAATGGCAACACTCAGCCATACCTGATAGCAGCTTCCTCCTTTAGATGAAGCATGTTCTCTCCCACCCCCTTGGTCTGTGCCGTCTCCTGTTGCCTTACACCTCATTTACCTGGTATGCTGGATGCTCTTAGCCATTTCTATATGTAAGTACTAATTCATGCTACTGAATTGAGAACCCCAAGCAGGAGAATCTAAAAATCTCACAACCATGTGTGTTTGGCTTTAGGATTTGTGGCAGACCAGTCTACCTAACTGTATTTACCGTGGAAAATATCGAAATTGGTTTGTGCAACTTTGAGTCTAATCAGTGAGTAAATTAGGAAATCCATCAGGGAATTAAAAGTAGGGAAGTTAACTTGAGCTCAAAGTTTGAAATAAGGGTTTTTTTTTTTTCTCTTGTGGTGCCATTTGGCAACAGGTCGAGAGATCTTTATTTCTTCTTTGTGGATCTTAGAGACCTATAATTCTGGAAGACCCTGGTTTTGATAATGTTCTACTAGCAACGGTAAGCCAGTGGGCAGTGCCAACTTTAGAAAACAATTATCAGGACATCTATGCAAGGTATCGCAGCCTCTTAGTAACCACAGGAAGTTCCCAGTCTCTCACCACAAGCTTGAGTTTCCAAGGCTGACAGGTCCCTGCTACTCCCTTCCTACTCCTCCCACTTGAAGAAAGGCCACAAGTTCAGATTTCCCCACCAGCTAATGACTTTGGGTTTGTCTAGCTCTGCTGTAAGCTCTTTGGCATAGTTCAACCTTGCTTCTTTCAGAGGACAAATCTTATCTTTTTATTAGCAAACAGGATGGCTTAGATATGTCTTTATAGGACATTTGCTGGAGCATATTTTAATATGACTCATTTCCCCTTATATATAAAGACAGTGACTGAAACAGACAAGGGGAAAAACAAGCCCAAAAATGTTATTAGAAACTTACACTTGAAAATGTGTAAAATTCTACTGGAGCTGGGGGATTTATTTAGAATGACTTGGCATTCTTTGCTTGGATGTCTAAATAGGCCTTGTGATACCATTTTTGGCCTCACTTTGAACCTAGTGTAATAAAGAAGGAAATGAAAGCAAAGGTAAACCTAAAGTATTGTTTTACTCTAAATGTTTTCAGTAAAGGGTCTTGTTATCTAATGATTGGTACTAGATGGCTGGTATAAATCGTACGGTCTGTTCTTTGCACTCATGGCTAAAGGAGGCAAAGGCAAAGGAAATCAATTGGAACTAGCAGGTAACAAATGACCAGTCTTAGGCAAACATAGCAGGTGGGGAAAATAGACTTGTGGACATAGATTGCTAGGAAATAGTGAGTGAGGCCTTTTTCTTCTTATTCAAAATCCGGTGCAATTATACAATGTAACTAATTAGACAATTATGAAAGACAGGAATTGTTTTATCTGTTACCACTGTAGGCCTGGATCCTGAGAGCTATTAGTTTTCCAAGGGCCTAAAAAATTACTTGAAAAAAATTACTGGCTTAAAATATGAATGAACATGATAAAATCACAATTAATAAATGTTTATTAATGTAGTACTATGTCATTCAGCCAACTATAATTCCAATCATCTAGAGTTGTGTTTTAATTATATTAAATATAGTGTGTGGTTACATTTTAATTTTTGATATAACATAGGATGCAGCTTCCAAAATTAACTAGCTAGGACAGGCAAAAGTCTTAAAATGGCCCTGATGAAAGATTGCATTTTATAGCTATATAACATTTTCTGCCAGAGGCCATCCGGAATATTGGATATGAGGATTTATTGAAAAACACATTACCTTTAGCTAGTTCTATGAATGGAATGGACTTACTGTTCAAAGTAGAATCTTACCAGGGAAGGCATCAATGAACGATCTACCTCTAACTTCTCTAAACTCGTGCCATTCTTAATCATTTTTCAAAGTTTATTTTCTCCTTTTAGAGTTAAGTGCCCTTCTCCAAAGTACAAATCAAGCTATATCTTTGAACTTTCAGCTGTAAGAGAGACAGTGGGACTCTGCAACACAGAGACTACCTGATTGTGCATTTATGCCATTCCTCTTGCTTTGTTGTTGAGGATTTTTTATGCATAATATCTTACTTGATCTTCACAACAATACACTGATGTAGAGAAGTGGTGATATCATTGACTCCATTTGGCCAATAATGACATGGAGACTAAGAGGGATTAGTGACACAGTATAAGGTATGCAACTATTAAGTGTGGAAGGGCCTGGAACTAAAATCTTTTCGTGTTAAAGCCATTAAACCTGTTACTATATCTAGCTACTGGAGCTGAATTTTCAAGATATTTTCTCCTTATAAACTTTACATCTCATCTGGTAGAAAACATGTTTATCCATCCATGCAACATTCACGCAACAAATATTTGTTGAATATGTGCTATGGGTCGGATAGTGTACTAGCCTCTAAGCTTGTGATGGAGAGTAAGATAGATACATTCCTTCCATTTTGCAGCTTGCGTTTGAGGTTACATTCACTGCTTAGACTGAATCTGAGTCAATGTGGTCTATTATTTATAGTGCAAAATTATTTAATTAAAAAAGTGAATCTCCCCGACACCAACCCTAAGACAGATAAATACATACCCACACACATAACACCTATACACAGTGGTTTAATAGGAAGCTTGATTGAATTGTCCAGCAGTTTGGGGATCCTATAGCTGGAATGACAGGAAAAGCTTATATACAGCATATCTGATCAAGTATTCTGAGTTTTCATTCTGACTGTTACCATAGCGTTTTATATTGACAAGGAAGTTTAGAGTTGACTCCAGTCTCTCATTTTACCTGATACTCGTGATACCTTTTGTATATCCTTAGCTAAAATTAATTATATTCTGCCTATTGTTCCTGTGGCTCTTTGGTTATACCACATGCATATATTTTTGGCTTTGTTTTCTAGTATCCAAATGTCTGACTCCTTCTCTAGACTATGAGCTTCTTGAAGACAGAGTCTCTTTTCATTTCCTTTGCACCTTTCTTTTATTTTCCTCCCTTCCCAGTGCCTAGCACAGAGACTTCCAGGTGACGTCAGGGTAAAAACTCAGACTGAAGGCATTGACCTTTGATTCCAATCCCTTTTACCACAAAAGCTCTTATTCTTTTAGTTTGTTGGTCTGAAAAAGTAGATAAAAGCCTTAAGAGTTTTGTTTACAAGAAATAATTTGAGATAAAAGATATTTTGCAAGTAGAAAAAAGGTACAATAGAGTGAGTATGACCTCATCAGCATATTCTTTTCCAACAACTTTTAAGATTTATATATTAGTTTGCTAGGACTGTCATAACAAGATACCACAGACTGAGTGGCTTAAAGCAGGCGTCCACAATCCTGCAGTACTGGTCCGTGGTCTGTTATTCTTAGGCCTGTTAGGAACTGGGCCACACAGCAGGAGGTGAGCAGCCAGCAGGTGAGCACTGCTGCCTGAGCTCTGCCTCTGTCAGATGACTGACAGCATTCGATTCTCATAGGCAAGTGAACCCTATTGTGAACTGTGCATGTGAAGGATCTAGGCTCTTTATGAGAATCTAATGCCTGATGATCTGAGGTGGAAGTTTCATCCCAAAACAAACCCCGCACAGTCCATGTAAAATTGTCTTCCATGAAACAGGTCCCTGGTTTACAAAAGGTTGGGGACCACTGGCTTAAACAACAGACATTTATTTTGTCAAAGTTCTGAAGTCTAGAAGTCCAAGATCAAGATTGGTTTCTTCTTGCTCTGTTGCCCAGGCTGGAGTGAAGTGGTGTGATGTTGGTTCACTGCAACCTCCGCCTCCCATGTTCAAGAGATTCTTCTGCCTCAGCCTCCCAAGTAGCTGGGACTACAGGCGCCTGCCACCAGGACATGGCCTTTTCTCTGTGCCTATGAACTGACTGTGTTCTAATCTCCTCTTCTTATAAGGACACCAGTCATATTGGACTAGGGCCTACCTTAGTGGCTTCATTTTAACTTAATTACCACTTTAAAGACTACCTCCTTCTGGCCACATTCTGAGGTATTAGAGGTTAGTATTTCAACATATGAATTTGGGAAGACACAGTTGAACTCACCACTTTACTAATGTATTTCTGTCTCTATTACCACTTAGCTACTGTTCATACATAAATATTTTGCCCTGAAAAGGAGTTACAATGGTAGAAAAGATGGCAATAATCTCTCAACTCCTCTCTGTGATGGGGTGCTTTTTGTTTTAATAAATATTCTCTCCCTGGTGATTCCATCTTCTGTACAAGAGATTGCTGCAAAAACTTAGACCTGGACATAACTCAAATCTGAGTGGAGATTTCCATTACCTTCACCACATCAAATTCACCACAGTCCTTTGGTCAACACAAGTTCATCGTCTTTTTAATAACCAAATGGACAAGATAAAGCCCTATTATTATTTATAGTCAGTAAGGGCAGTGAATTTCTTTTGAATAGCTGAAGAGGTTTCCTTTTCTTTTAGACCAAGAATTAATCTGTGTGAAAATATCGGTCTATAGTATACTCAAAACCTCATTCTTTGACATAATTAGCTACCTAGACTCACCTAAATGAAGTGCAAATCCTTTACCTTAACAAAATACAAAGCTATTATACTACATTAAGAGCTAAAAATAACAGCACTTGATAAAGAATACAGAGACTAGCATAACTCTGTGACTTTAAATGATAATATATGCATTTAAACATCATAATTTTTACTAAAAAATGAATTAGAAGTGCTTAAAAATTTACGTATTAGTGTTTCTGTGACATGTGAGGGAAAGGGAATACTGATAATTTAAAAGTTCGAAGAGGCTTGAAAAAAGAATTCATACCTTGAGAAGCTCTCTGTTGTATATCCATGCTTGTTATTGAAAAAATGTAATCTAGTGGAAAGAATATAGGCTCTGAGTGTAGATTTCTCTGGTTCTCAATATCCTCATTTGTAAATTGGGGGTTGATTAATTTCTGCCTAATAGGGTTGTCACAAAGGTTTAACTTGTATACATACAGTATCTGGCACATAGTAGGCATTCATTAAATGCAGTCTCTTCCCCCTACATTCTCTGTTAGCTTATGTTACTAACAGGATGGCTACATGATACCAACATTTTATGATTTTGTATTTGGAAGAAAGATTCTGAAGACTCTATTGCACGATCTTCTCTGCTCCACGTGCAGCTCAATTAATCTCATATTAACTGCAATTACTCTTCTGGCCCTTTTACTTCAGCAATTACTAAATTTGTGACTGCTATAAACTGGTTCTCATATGTTTCATGCTATTAGTGCAGAAAACTATTCATTGACTTTAAATCAGATGAATTTCAAAAGGTGAAAAACACTTTTCAGGTTGAGTGAACTGAGAAGGATGGAGAGCGAACATTAATTCACCACCATGTTTGGATGCTCCACGTGTCTCCTATGAGCACAGCAATGCTATTTACCAATCTCCCAGTGACATGCCTGAGCATCAGAGGCTCCTTTTCCCTGCCTGAGTGTCCACCATCTTGAAGTTGTGCTATAACTTTCAGCTTGGGTTGTGCCTCAAGATATTAAATGACTTTCCCACCGAACTGTGTCACTAGGGTTTCCCAAAGGAGCACGCACTTACCTGACAGAATCATTGGGAAAATGCTAATGACTTCTTTCTTAAAATATTATTAAAATTTTTTAGCTGAAGTTTTCACATGGGCTTTCTGAATAAAGAAATCTGTTACAACAGATGGAGCAAACTCAGCCAAAATCGTATTTTCATGTTGGGAGAACTGTTAGGGGGATTTTTACTAGATAATGGCTGCCATTTTATTCATTAATTTTTCAGATGGAAAAGTATTTCTGCAGTTAATTGTAGAATATTGTTAAAATACAAAACATAGCAAAGAAAAATATAATACACGTGTTCACCCTCAGAGATAACCACCTTCCACATTATCCATGTGTTATCTTTTCATCGTTTTTTTTTCCCCTTCTTATAGATCCTGTTACCAAAAGGCTCTATGCTATCTGCTTTGAAAACCTGCTTTACTTTTTCACTCACTGTGTTGTAAACATTTTCTCATACTATAGAATACTATTCTTCTTCAACATATGGCTGCACTGAATTCCATTGTGTTTATTTCCTCAAAGCTTCTATTGTTGGACATTTGATTGCTAAGATTTTTCATTATTATAAGTAATGCTCTAACACTCAGAAACTGTAAACTAAGGTGGCTAAGAATGTGAGCTTTTAAATATGCTCTATCACTTACTGTTTGACCAATCAAAATGCCTTTTCTAAACCTTTGTTTCCTCAGCTGTAAAGTAATATAGTGGTCAGACATACCTCATAGGGTGACTCTAAGACACTAGATATAAAGTTTTAGTACAGGGCCTGATTCATAATCAACAAATAGTACATAGGGTTGTTTCTTTATTAGGTACATTTTCTTGCATAATGTTATTTCTATAAATGGAATTTCTGAATTAAAGGTCAGATCTTTTTAACATTTTTGGTTTGTATTAACAACTATGGCCATATCTGGATAGAATTTGAGAGAATGCCTACATGTTAAATATAGGTCATGTGTATGGACAACTTCAGATTGTTAATCTTGGCTCTGTTTTCTTGTGCAAAGAGTATGGACATGCACATTTCTTCTCTCTTAATTGATAAGTGATCTGGTGCCATTGAAGTCATCTGTGTAGTACATAAAAAACTGAAAGTGCTCCAAGGTCCTCTGAGACAGGAGAATTAGATTTTTATTCTGTAAGCTTATAAATTTTCATTGATTCCAACTGGTTATCTGAGGCACATGCAAGTGGGGGAGTTTCTGCAAATGAACACTAAATTTTAATTTTCCTCTTTTCCCTCGATTTAGCTTGGGACATCTGGGTCTGGCTTTTCTTATTGTAGTTAAGCTGAATATATGGTGTTGAGTGTTTCTGTAGTATATAACAGAGTCTTTCCTTCAACTGAATCTGAAACCCTTCCAAAGTAAGAAGGAGAAAAAAAAACTAACCCTGAAAGAAATCACTTGTTTGACTATAATAATCTACAGAAACTGGTTAAAGCATTAAACAAAAAAATAAATGAATCAGATAGTTAGAACTAGTATGTCAGGAAAATAGAACATAAAATGCCTCTGGAATCTGTAGGATATTTTCTGGTACAAGGGGGTTTCTGAGTCATGGTTCATTTACAATGTCTGTTTCCTCACTCAGGGAAGGATTTCTAATAGATTCAAGGAGACTCTAAGCTTTGCAAATGTCTTGCTCAAATAAAGGCAGCTCTGTGAGGGAAGAGATTTGCTCTGTTTATGGAGAAAACTTGCCAGTCATGTTTCACATTGTGTACCCTTCAGAAGAACAACCGTCTTCTTTCACACCATGGTCAAGATGGAGGTTTGTACAATTGTGTCTTCGAGGTCTCTGATCATAGAGGTCATGAGCCGTGACATTTTTAGACTAACTGGAGATGGACCGCCAGCTTGTTCTGGAAGTTGTGGTAGACTTAGAGAAATGCACTGCCAATCAGATCAGAAAAACTTTGAAAGCTTCCCTGAAGTTTTACTACCATAAAATCAGTTGCAGGGTTTAGCTGTGCCACTGAAAGGATGCTATTTTCAGCTTTTAAACCAGAGCATCATGGTCTTTGCATGGTAGGAATTTGACGAAACCTCAGCAGTTCGATGATGCTTGTCTTAATTTTCAAGGTCAGGCTAAGAAATTGAGCTCTTGAGCCAGGCCTACAGGAGGTGGTCTCCCAGAACACTGAGTTTTTCTTTATTTCAATTGGAATAACTATAGGTCTGTTGAGAAGATGATGAAATGTCATGGGCTTAATGGAAGCTTTAAGCATTTGACTATAAATTCTGGCAGAGGAAGAAGGCTACATTTTTTGGCTTGTTGCATCTTAGACTAAATCTCTGGGACCATTGGAAACTGAGTAAATATAATCTGACTATGTCAGGACACATCTGTCTTCTACTTATATACCAGCTTGGTTTTGGTTCTAGATTACATATTACCTCTTTGGCAATTAATGATGGCTTAATTAATAAACATAATGAGGATTTCATATCAGAAAAGAAGTATTCAAAACTCCGGAGGCAGCTTACGTGGGGCTTAGGAGAACTGAATCTTTGTCTTTGCTTGGAAGCTTCTAGTGAGTGTGGATAAAGTGAGCCTCCTCCACACCTCAGCCTCCTCACCAGAAATGGGATGGAGTTAATATTTGGTGATCCCTGCATGTTTCCTGTTAATAAAGCATCTTGTTAGTCATATGATCAAAAATTCTCACTAATGTCAAAGATATCTACCAAGAATTCTCATCCAGTGATAAATCTGATTAGTTTTGATTATCTTTTGTATAGTTTATCTTCTTCCAAAATAAGGAGAGATTTGCTGTTCACTGTGGTTAAATGTCTGCAAGGAATTCTATACAGTTTCCCCTTACAAATAATCAGGTTCCCCTTTCAGGTGATCAGAAAATTTGAAATTGAGAAGAGTATGGTTACAAGCTCTATGGAAACATACAACTTTTTTTTTTTTTTTTTTTTTTTTTTTTTTTTTTTTTTTT